>NC_056041.1:16919558-17219558 GCF_004379255.2 Salvia splendens | reverse complement strand
AGTCTACATTAATATAACAGTACTATTATTATTTAATTGCTTTTGAATAAATTTAAAGAAAGTCACTAATTAAGTGTTAATATGTTTTCAACTTTTTAAATAAATTTTGATCCTGAGAATTTTTTTCTCTTAGTACATGGCTATTACTTCTTTTATTAATCAGTAAATTTTAAAAAAAAATCAATATAACAATACTATTATTAATTTCTTTTTCTCCATGACGAAAGGTCTGCCATTGTTGTATGTTTTTTTTTACTTCTTGCAATCTGAAATTTCAAATTCAATTTGAACAATAACTATCTCTTACTACAATTTCTCGGTCTCAAGTAGTACTCCTCCACTCACAACCACGCCGGCTAAGCCCCCTGGAGCTGCTTGGTCCTCATTGGTTCCATTACTTTGGTTTTTTAAGTACAACCTTGGCTTTAGTTTCAGAAGACACATGCTTCACTGTCACAATATCATCGTTTCCCATCTCTTTTGGGGCTTTAATTTCAGATGATCTTTTACTTTTGCCAAAAACATACTACTACTACTTAAATATATTTCAAATATTCGTATAATGAAATTATCATGGTTATAGAACCCCAAATAAAATTAGTCTAAAAGTTGAAATTTTCACTTTTGGTATGGATTTTCTGCACTGCTATTTGTTGCCTCAGTCCTGGCGATTTTCTGCGCTGCTATTGGTGAGGGAAGAAGACAATTGGGAAAGTTTATGATTTATTTGTATTTTCTTTTTAAATTTATTCTTTTGTAAAATAATAGTCGAACTTTAGTACTCAATCATTGATAAATATTAAAATCAATCCTAAAATACTTAAATATTCGTAAATTTTCAACTAACATTAATATATTTTCTTAATCTATAATAAATATTCACATTAACTATTTCGATGGAACTGAAGAAGTAAGTACTAGTATAATTTTGCCTTCCTTCCTTATCAATAAAAATACTTTCAAACTAAAAACAAACTCAACATTTCTTTTATCAATCCAATGCACCGTTCATTCAATCAATCAACAATTACAATATACACACATCCATTTGTTAGGGAACGAGGTTTCCCTACTGTCGCATCTCTACCTTTATGGACAGAATTTGAGCACAAAATTCAGACACATGAAAACAAACTCCCTAATTAAGTTGTATAATAAGCCAAGAGGTGCATACACATGATCACTTGACCATGAAGAAATTTGAAAGAATAACTAAATTAATTTGGTGTATGCTATAGTTGTGCTTTTGTGCGTGTGTATTAATTAATTATATAATTAATTAATTAATTAAATCATAAATCAAAATTTCATCAACTTTGGTGCAAACCTTAACAACCGGTCCAACGCGTTGACCGTGAACTTCCTAGCAAACAAGTAGCAAACTTTGGTGGGCCTCCCATTGTAGATGCACTCCGTGCCGCCCCTCATCCGGTTCAGCATGTCCGGGGTGACGTCGAGGCGGATGAATTTCAGCGGGTGGGGCCCGCCCCGGGACCAGTCAACCCAAGTCAAAGTCCGGTTAGCGTTCTTGAAAGGGAAGTGTTTGGTGATCATAGTGGGCAGGTAATGCTCGTCCGAGTAGCAAGCGGGTTTGCAGTAGTTCTTGAAAAGGGTGAAGTAGACGTGGTCCGAGATGACCTCGAGGGCCAGCTCCCGGTCCATCTCGAACCACTGGGCCCCCTTCCGCCACTCTTCAATGGTCACCAAGGGCATCATGTGGCGGTCATAGCGCCCACGCCCCACGGGGCCCTCCTTGTCGTATGACTCTACGAATGAGGTTCGGGATTTCATCAAGTAGCTGTAGATCGTTGGGAAGTTGAAGAGAGGGATGCATGCCTCGGAGAGGAGGACGAAACGTTGGTTCGACACATCTAGCAACGCGTTCGCCAGCAGCCGGCGTTCAGCTGCGACCATGCTGATCTTGCCCCATTCTACCTCCTGTAACATATGATCATCAATGTCATTTTCATCTATTCATTTCATAAAATCTAAATAACACTATACAGTTAACCCTCCTAATAATTTGGATGGTTAAAAACAATATGAAATTTTCTAGTTATTAAAATTGGCCAGAAAAAGAGAAAAATTCAATGAAAATATACGTTCCCTCCAAATTAGGGGTGGAAGGTCACATAGGTCACTTTTCTAATGTGAATTGTCACAAAACTTTTCTTTACTAAGACCCTTATTTAATATTTGTATGAAACTGAAATAATACGTGGAACAAATAAATAAGCGCTTGAACAGAGTATTGTCAAAAACATAGTAGTAGTAATTATTTTTATATGTGTGACAGATAAAAGGGAATTTTTTGATAAAATCAAGGGAATATTATATATGAATTGTCTAAACATTTTAATAGTTGACCTATTTATTATCTGTGGTTCTGTCTCTACATGGGACCCATATTATATTATAACTATTCCGAGTTATAAATTTGTTTACAATGCATAGAAGAACTAGCTTCATTAATAGGTAGAGCAGAAGGCATGAAAGACAAATTTCTAAGTAATTTCACTATTGCAAGCCCAAATCTAGTGATAATTACTTGAATCTTGGGGAATGTGGATTCATGTCAGCATGGTTGGTAGATCATGTGTATTTATTCAAGTCAACTGCTATTAAATGTTTGAAATTGAATCAGGAATCTTCAAAATCTCAAATAAATCAAATGAGCTCAACTTTACATAGTTTGCCCCAATATGTAATCTACTCATCTTATCTCTACAAGGAAAGAATAAAACTATCCTTCTCAATAAGAAGTTCCATTTTACCACATTTTTATAGGGGGTGATGTGGAGTATATAGTTGCTAAATTTCTTTTATTTATAGAAATTTCACATTTTCTTTAATTTTACATGGTCTTTATAAATGAAGGTGAAACTTTCTAGATTAACTAAGAAAGTAACAAGAAAAGAAAGTTAATCTATTCAAGAATAAAAAGAAACATAGAGTATATACTTGTCACTTGTGAAAAGAAGAATTCAAGACCTTAAGTTGTACTAGTTGCAATATAACAAAACTACAAAAAATGATGAAACACAATTTTTTTATAAAAAAAGAAACACTTAAGTAGTCATAGATCTCAATGCAACCAAAGTCCAAAGCATGCAACATAATCAAAGATTTGGTAATTAACTACTTGAAAGAGAGAAAGAGAGAGAGATGATACCTTGCTAGCAATTCTTCTGCCATGAAAAACCGAACCCTTTGGAAAAGTCCCTTTGTAAGAAGGCTGACAATGGACGTAGATGGAATACAAGCCTTGGTGCCCTCTAAAGAAGAGCTCCCACAGCGGCGCCAGCGGCAGGTCCCCCTTCGCCAGGAACATGAACGCCACCTTCGCCGTCCGCCTGAACGGAAAATCCTCGATCTTCGGCTTCATCGACGCCCGCCACAGGAGCTCCGCGTCCGTCATGTCGTGCGTCGCGTTGTCCTCGACCCTGAGGAAGTCCCTCAGCCCCGCCCGCGGCTGCATGCGCGGGGGAGGGTGGTGCAGAGGCGGAGACGGAGGCGGGGGTGGTGGGGTTGGGGTGGAGGAGGTTTCTTGGATGGAGGAGGAGAATTGGGAGAATTGGAGGCTTGGGGGGAGGTAGAGGGTGAGGGTGAGGCCGACGACGAGGCCGGACCCGAAGAAGAGGAAGTAGATGACCATGTTGTGGAGGAGGCTGTGGGAGGGGTGGAGTTTGGTGTATTGGGTTGTGTCTTGTTCATTTTGGGGGAGTTGTTGTTTCTTCATTTTTGTGGTGTGGTGGTGGTGGTGGTGGTGGTTTTAGAGGGTTGGGAATGTGTGTGTTTGGAGGGTGTGTTGTTGAGGTGAGGGGAAAGAAGCTTGAGGGTGCAATCCTTGGAGATTCCAAAATTCAAGCAAGGGATTCCTTCTAACAAACATGAGATACAAGGGTCATTATGGGAAGAGACCTCATTAATTACCTGCACAATTGGATTATACAAATCCAAAATTGCCATTTTAAATGCTGTGTCAATGTGTATTAACTACAAAAGGGAATATAGGCACACATGTAAGAAAAGGGAAATATTGGGTCCGTTTTGTAGGGAAGATAGATAAGACAAAACATGATCATAAGATTACTTCAGATCAGGTTACTCTAAGATCGAGAATGTTGAAATGAAAATTCTTATTTAAATTGAGAATGGGGAATTTGTTTTATTCTTCGACGAATAGTATAATGATATTATACGTTTGTTTCTTATATTCTCGACTTTTCATCGAGATTTACCTCTATTACATGCATAATATGTATGATATAGAGATCTTATTTTCTTTTGTTAAAAAGGCAGAAATAAGAAAACCCTTGTCATTCTTAATCGAGGAAATAAAGGTCTCTTAAACATTTGATTTGCCAAAATGTATTCATATATATATACCTTAATAAAAATAATGGCAATTAAGAACAAAGGATGGAAAGGAAAAGGAAAAGGAAAAGGAAAAAAAGATGACCTGGTGATGATCATAATGGTGGCGTGGTAAGGTGGCGTCAAAGGTTGCACGGCTGTGTTTCATTTTCTTGAAGAATTCTTGAAAGTAAGAAAATATTTCTCAAGAATGATGAGAGAGAGTGAGACAGAGAGAGAGGGGGAGTGAGAAAATAGAATTGGGGGTAGGGTGGGTGCCATGTGGATTAATTTTAACTACAAAACAATTGGTCGCCCTCCTTATTTTTAGGTTATGCATAAAACCAATGAGGTGATGATGTAGATTATACCAATACCATTGTTTGTGAGATGATGAGTGTATGTATTTAAGCAAATCTCAACTTTCACATCAACTTCAAAAGTTGTAGTGATGTCAATTAAACTAATTCGTTTTGGGGTTTGGGCAACCTTATCAAATTATTGGATCATTTAGATTGAGATTTTTTTTGTATTATAAAATTTCGTCTCTAATCCTATTAATTTAGTGAACTCTTCGGCTAATCCACATATTTTGGATTGAATTGTCATGGCTTCGACGGCTTGGCAATTGGATACACAAACAACTATATTTTTTTTCCCATTATGTTGTACAGTAGATTATAAGCTCGACTCGTACATTTTCAGGTAAAATTCAAATTTTAATTATCAATTAGTAGTAGTATTATTTATGTTCAATTTATTTGTCTTCATTAATTAAATTTTAGATATGAACTGTTATTTCTTTTCTTTTCCCTACCAAAATATGATTGTATAATACAAGGAGCTCATGAATCAGAAAGAACAGAATCAAGCCAATGTAAGAACATTGACCTTAACATTTGATTAATATAGAAATCCATATTTTTAAACGATGCAAATTGCAAACATCATAAATTGCACAATTTTTACTAATTTCACGAGACTATCGATTTTGACAGGCTTCCAACTATAAGGACTAAGGAGTTACAATCCAATGAGAGGCCAGAGTAATCAACATAGATCAATTTTACAAAGACTTAGCTACCCAATCAAACAATTTCTTAGGCAATGGTAATTCAATTTTTACAAATATTTAGCTAGTCAAATCTACACACAGCACAATGTACTTCAATGATATATCATGAATTAGTATTATATCAAACACCACTAAAGGCCAGCGTAATCAACGTAGATCAATGACATCAAATTTCAGATCAGGATTCATATAAACATCTGTACATTGTCTGTATATCGGGCTACCATCGGAAGGAGGATCGTGGGAATGGAAACCCCGCCGCGGGCAATGCCTGATGATGGTCATGCCACCTGAAGTCAACCGGAAAATGCCATGCTTCCTGAACAATGAAACAAATATATGCATTCGTAAATCAAGTTCTCACTATCAGTTAATCCTAATGAAAAAACTAACAGGATACAGTGAAATTCAATAAGAGAACCTTGAAGTGTCTCTTGGTGCCATGACAATGGCAATGGCTTCTGGCAACATGATCTGTACAAGCATTCATTCAAGAAAAAGGACAAATGGATGATCAGACATCCTACATTTCAATCACATTACAATTCCAGTCTCTTATAAATCTGAAACAAACTGATCTCTTAAAATATCTAGGATTTTGAGCCCAAAAGCAACCCTGTACCACACTACCCTCTGCCACAGAGAACACAAGTTATGACCAATTGCCAGCTAACACTGATGAGGGTTACCAGTTAACTTAGTGGCCTTATAACTTAGTGGCACCCTAAACCTCCATCCCCCCACCCACCCAAAGATATACTAACCCTCGTCCTCTAAATAGCGAACATCGTAAGGATGACAACTGTTATGGGTATAAGAGAGCTCCTACCTGATAAGAGTAGTGTGTATGTACATCAATTGATGACATGAAACAAGATTGTGTAGGATGTGTCTGCAAAACAATAAGCAGCTTTCAGTATATTAATCCGCAAGACCACAACATGTTTTGAATGACCAAAATACTTTTGGCTGAGAAGTCATAATAAGACCACAAGGCTAACCAAGAAACTAGTTTTTTTTTCAATAAATAATCAGAGCATAAGCAAATAGCATAATATGACATCATTTCTTTCTGTCTGAGAGATAGTAAATTATACTCCCTCCGTCCCCCATTTTTAGTCCCCACTTTGAGTTGGGCACGGCATGGGTAGAAAAAGAAAAGTGAGTTAAAAAAGTTAGTGGAATGTGGGTCCCATTTTTATATATTAGTTTTATGATAAAAGGTGAGTGGAATGTGGGGCCTACTTAACACTTATGGTAAAAAATGAAAGTGGACAATAAATAGGGGATGGACGAAAATGGCAAAAGTGGACAAAAAGTGGGCGGAGGGAGTACATATTATCCAAGGAAATTCAGAGCTTAGACTGACAGGCATGAGAAGGACAGTCATATGTTTAACTATGTAAATATGTGAACATTACAAAACACGAAACAGATAGCCACACGAAAAAGTTGGCCACTGGAGTTGTAAAAGCAGATATCAGATAGTTCGTCCATAACAAAATAAAGTAACCATTCTGGGTTGTAACCATTGGCATTATCTGGCACATTTCCCAATGCTAATGTAAGAAGAATTATGTCACTGAGACACCTGATGTAATGCCTAGTTTTGAAGCTTTACATTTCCCTCAAAGAAGGCACTTAAACCATTGGAATTGTTTAGACTCTTCCACTGTAATGTAAGACAAACTAATCAGTCATAAACATGAAAGCTCAAATTTCATTAAAATCTCAATTATGGCTTCCATGCTGCCCCAGAAAATAATGAAGTTCAGCATTCCACATAGCATATATTAGAGTCTTGAGCTTGACTGAATTTGACATATTTTGCACTCTAAACAGCCTTACACTCTCCATGTCCAGAGACAACATGAAAGTTCAAATTATTTCGTACAAATCTTATAAGTAGGCGATGAAGCCATAATAAAGCAATGTCGGCAAAAAAATACTGTATAACTAATCTTAATAGTCAATCACAAGAGCTATCAATGTATCTAGTTAGTATTTACGAAAAGTAGTAGCATTAGAATGATGAAAAATGATTAGTTGCTCATGTACAAACAAGAGAGCTTAATCAGTTATATACAGCATACAGAGAACATTTTTTGAAGGTTAAAAAGGTATCCATCAAACCCTTTCTGGTACCATTTTTAAAAGCTATCACTAAGTGTCCGGACCTAGAGGAGCAAGACAATAAGGCCCCTTCTAAACTAGAATCCAGGGACATCAAAAATATATACTGAACCTTAAAATAATCAAATAGAGAAGTTGACTAACTTGAGGCCCTTCAGAAAGCACAAACAAAGGTAACTTACATGAATCCATCCAAGGGGAAAAAGAGACTGCTTGTCCTGCACTTCAAATATTTCCTCCTCGTTTGTGGTCTGACACTGGTTGAGAGAAAATGATTTAGTATCAAACTGGCTTACAATAATTTTGTGCATATATAAGTAGCAGCACTCTGGCTTACCGAATCTGAAGTTGATTCTTGCTTTGGAATAATAAGAGCAGTAATGTAAAATTTCCTGTTTTTCTGTGGTAATAACCAAAAAATATTTTGTTCAGAAATAGAATAGGAAAACACATGATTCCAAAAAAAAAATCAAGGGAAGAGCTAGACGAAAGTACTACTTACGAGGGAACCTGCAAGGACACCACATGTTTCTAAGTTCTTATTGGTGTTTGACTTTGCTAGCTTCATAAAACTGTTCATCAGTTCGGTTGGCTGATACAAGAATAAGCACAATGATCATTTTTGACGTTCTGAAAGCTCATTAACCAGACAAATGCTTATAAAGATAAAGTAATTCAAAGAGGAATTAGATAGCAGTTGAGAATAATACTATGAAAGAGTCGAAAGACCTTACTATGTGCAACTGTAGGGGATCCTCAGAACATACTAAAGCATCATCAGAACCATTTACCAACCCACTTTCTGTTTCAGTCTCTGGGGTTGAGGCTGGAATCAAATCCTGTACCTCTACTAGTACAGGTGGGAGAGAAGGTTGTCTAATTACCTCACTTTGTGAAGCACTTTCATCTTCAAAAGATATGAGGGAAATAGATTCTTCAATCTGTTGGTTATCAGTTTTTGGCGGAACTACAGATTCCAAGCTTGATTTATCTTGTTCTGAGCCGCCATTTTCCTCTTTCATCACAATCCCATCCTCAGTAGAATTCTGAGTGCTATTAACCCTATATGGACACAAAACTCATGTAGCATCACATAACCACTAACCATTAAAAAGGACAACAGAAGCATCACTTATCGTATGTAGGTTTTTTACAGCCGTGTACTATGTTCACAGATACACGCTATTAGAAAAAAAAAACTACCAATTTCAAATATAAGTAGTGATTTACTCGAGGCCCGAAAAGAAACACAAAGAATAATAGCATTAGCGTACCCAGGGATCTGTATAGGAGTGAAGTCTAAAGTACTTGGATACTGAACCTGCACATACAAAATCAAATCAAATAAATGTTCACTTAATGAAAGGGAAAAGACATAAAGCAATTGTTACACTACCTTATAGTGAGTTGGACCCTGCCACTGCCCACGAAGCCCATTTGGGCCCAAAATAGAATGTTTTGAAAGAGTTTCCTCCTTTGCGCGTGGAATGCTCAATGATCTACGAGAAACACACAAAACGTAGATATAAAAAAAGAGGCAAAAATATTCAAACATAATCCAGCACAACAATAATGTTTGTCTTCACTGATATCACATAAAAGAGATCACATAGGTCAGGATGGCAATAAAATTACACAACTTTTTTACTAGATTGACAAATGAAGAAGCATATCTCAATTCTTTTTCATTTAACAAAAGTTTAAGCTGGTAGACATATCACTTGAAATCTGAGGAGTTCATTGTGAATTTATATTTTATATACACATCACTTAACGTACTCAGTGAAATTGAAACAATTGTAATTTAACTGTAATTTAATAAATGTATAAGCAAAACCATAATCAACTTATGCACTGATTATTCTCTACTAAGCATTTCTTTCAATTACTTATAATCACTTAACTAGCACAAAAACTTTCAAGAAGAAGAAGAAAATGAAATACAAACAACTGCGCTGTTTGCAATAAATTGATTTGACTTATCCAATGATATCATTAGTCTAAAAGAAATAGCTCGACGTAAGGCAGTTAAAAATCTGGAGTTCAATAAGCCAAGCTTCTCCCCTGGGTCACGAAGATCTAAGTAAGGAGGGAGTTCTAGTGACTAGCTTGAAGTGGCGAATGCTCTTTCTTCCTATCTGGGAATCATAGCCTAGTCTGACTCATCGAAGAGAGATCCCTACTCTGATTGCTTAAAAGCGAGTTCAGTCACCCGAGGAGAGAGGCAACTCACTAAGCGAAGAAGAAGACGGTGCTTGCTATAGATTCTTTGAGGAATAAGCCCGGTGTCGTCTAAGCTCTCTACGAATACCAGGGGAGATCACACTCTTGTTCAAACGAGAATGGCCGTAAACAACCTGATTTCCGACCTCTTGCATTGCATTACCATGACGAAAACGAACATTCAAAAAAGAGATTGCTCTTGTTTGTTCAAACGAGAATGGCCGTAAACAACCTGATTTCCGACCTCTTGCATTGCATTACCATAACGAAAACGAACATTCAAAAAAGAGATTGCTCTTGTGATTCGGAATGAAGCTTTATCGGTCGAGGAAAGGAATAGCGATAGATTTCTTTAGAGCATCCAGGAACAAGCAGATTCAATCGGACGACGAATTCTTGCATGGTCCAAGGAAATCAAAGGTCCGCTTCCATGATGAAAGGGGAAGCCAATACCAAGGTTCTCACGCATTTGGCATTTTTCTTCCCAAAAAGCGAGACTTTCTACCCCGAAACCCGACTTGGATTTTTGGATAGTTCCTTTGATCGATCCTTCCTTCTGAACAAAGAGCTTCCAACCTTGCCTATTCCACGCTTGTTGATCTAATGTAAACTTCAATGAAGACAATTCCAATAGAAGAATAGGAAGCATTTGTCTTTCTTTCCACTGAAACCCCTAGCTTAGTCCTTTCCTAACCCACATTTCAATTGTATATTTGTAATTTTGTTGGTACTTCTAAATAAAAATTTCATCATATATGGGTTTTGATCTGGGTATTGACCCTGCCAACGGTGACACAGTCTAATGCAAGACTCCTCCCTTAACTATTTATATTGAACGCAGAAAACACTCGACAGAGTTCTAAATCGCATTTTTAGCGGACATGTGTTGTCTCTATTGAATGCAGACACTCAACATGTCTAGTCTCGTGAATCATGTTTTGCTAGATGAGATGTGTCTTATTAATTTCACTAAATTGTAAAGAAGATTTTAGAATAGAACACTAATTCCCACTCTCACTAACCAGTGGAAGTATTTTAAGCTCTATTAAATAGCTTTAAGATTTCAGAAATATCTCTGATTATTGAATTTGATGCCACATACAATAATTTGGGACCCTCGATGCCGGTCATAACTCATAACTGGAAAATATGCATAAATACATGGCCAAAATGGAAGCATAAGAAGAGGGCGGAATGATGGCGAAAATATGCATTTTTCTGTTCACAGAAAACAAAGTTATAACAGATAGCAACTTACACTCTTTGGAGATGTTCTCCAGTTTGTTTGCTAAGTGAGAATGCTTTTTGAGCTTGATATCCATATTGGTTAATAACAGGCTGCAAAACAGTGAATAGTACTTTTTCTTACTTGATAGATAAAATAATATGAAGAATTAAATACATAAATCATAAAACAAAGATCACACACTAGTCCAATTATAACTAACAAATAAAATATCCAATATCAACTGACTCGCTATGACAATTATACCTGTTTTATACTAAAATCATTCACGTTTCGTCTAACAAGAGGCCATTCTACTGAGGGTTCCAAAGTTTGACTTTGCTGAGATTTCTGCTGTTTATGAAGTTGATAAATTTGTTTATATTGCAACTCCTGAAGTTTTTCTGAAACAGCTGGTTTCAATTCCTCAAGCTCAGTCATTGCAGTATTCAATTTCTGAAAAAGCAGATTAACACAAAAGAAGGATTTAATCCAATAACAAAATCTACCAACACACTAGCTAGCTATACCACCAGGACCAGCACCAGTAATAATAATAAGGAGATGAGCAATTGTTGTCAATTGTTACCCTTTTGAGATTGAGTTTACTGCTCTGTAGAGATGTTCTATACTCTTTATGGCAAGGTATTGTCTCAGTCACCAAACTAAACAAAAGACAACAAGCAGCTTTCACAAAACTGAGTTTTTCATATTTCATGCTACATGATATATATATTTTGGAATACTGTAACTAAATCAAACAACGAATTTGAACGCAGCATTGTTTCTCACCTTGAAAATCTAAGGAGCATAACATAGAGGTCAATAATATTCTTTTCCTCGCGAAATATGTCAGCCTACATAGGACAAAGTGTGATAAGTACTCAATATGGAGGGAAATAAAAATAAATAAATGACTGAAAAAAAGATCAAATAAATTATTTGACTCAAAGTATAAACATGAAATGTGTACTTCCAGATAAATGAACAAAGGATCAGGTGTCAGAAGCGAGTTATTATAGTTGTGACTGGTGTCTATAATGTAATGTAGGCAAAGAAAATCAAATGAAGCAAAAAACGCACATGTTAGAGCTCAATGGCAGTTTCACAAGTCACAACAACAATTAGTTGTCACATTATCTTGAAGCAGAAAGTTATAGATCAACAAAATAGCAGAACAGTAATATAAGTCAGGTAAAAACTTCTCTACTACTAAAATCAAACAAACAATAACAGTTTCTTATGCATAATCATATTATAGACGAATAGTTTTAGGTGTCTAGATGAATGCATAAAGGTTTGATTACAAATAAGCTGAAGGTGATATTCCAATTTTTAATCTGTTAGCAACACTTGAATGTCTAGAGTTCCAAAGTAGTTCAAGCAGGAAATTGACGAGTTATTTATTTAAAGAGGTTCCTAACATCTATATGTGGTATATAATGACCTACAGGTATCCAAACTAATTACACTTACTATGATTTAGTGATCATATCCCCAGGAAGGTCAAAAAAGTACTCCATATAATATCGGCAGAGATTCACATTGCTTTGGCCAAAAATTGGTGCTAAAAAGGATGAGGGTAATCTAGTTTTCAAAAACATTGACACATGCTTGCCGTATTCCTAAAACCACCTCTTTACGTAAAAATTCTTTTGCACTATGTACATACTAGGCATCAGAAAATCTTCTCCATTTTATTCATGATGGCATATGAACATATATACATTCAAAGCGTGAGAGAGTAGAATTGGAATCAGAAGCCATAAACGAATATGTAACTAATACCACTGAGACTCAACGTAGTGCCCTCACATGAACCAAGGTAATAACATCAATTACGTGTAGAAGAAACTCCATAGGTACAAATGTGAAATGCCCCGTAGTTTATTAAACATACGAGAAGTCGAAGTTGTGATACAGCTTTTCATTCCACGAAAATTATAAACACGAAGATAGAAATATCGACAGAACAGAAGAAAATTGATAAATTCAAAGAGAAAACAGCTCCAATTGTAGATATTCACCTGCTTGAGAATATTATCGGCAATTCGGTGGTAATAGCGTAGAGAAATTCGATTGTCTACATCGATCTTCTTGGTAACGGCGGCGATGTTGAATCCGCCTCCAGATGAAGATCGAGTTATCATCTTTAATCAACTCTTCTCTCGCTGTGAAGGTTGATTGATCGGCAACTTTTGGTTTGGAAGGACGGAGGGCGAAGAACAGTCAGATGTGGAAAGTCCGAGGGTTCTAGACGACGCCGTTCGAACGCCCTTACAGCATCCCATTGGCAAGAGCACGGATGTGAGGCCGGATCCACTTTTATTACTTTTTTTTACTCCTTATTCTTAGGTAAGAGCAACATTCATATTCATGCTCTTCCGTAAGGACATACTCAGGGTCCCACCATTCTATTATTCAATTTAAATAAAACATTTCTACAATATTAAAATACATTAAAAATATCCGGAATACTATTACAAATTACAAAAAAATTAAAAATTACATAATTAAAATACTAAAAATTAAAAATTACTCCCTCCGTCCCCTAATAGGAGTCGCTCTTTAACCGGACACGAGTTTTAAGAAATGTAGAGAAAAGTTGGTTGAAAAAGTTAGTGAAATGTGGGACCCATATTTTTATATTGGTTTTATAATAAAATGTGAGTGGAGTGAGTTAGTGGAATGTGGGGCCTACTACCATTTATGGTAAAAATGAAGAGTGACTCTTAATGGGGGACGGCCCAAAATGGAAATTAGCGACTCTTATTCGGGGACGGAGGGAGTACATAATTAAAATACTAAAAATTTAAATTTACATAATTAAAATCCTAAAATATAAAAAATACATAACTAAAGGCTAAAAAATACCCCCGTGGAAGACTATTCATCTGGTCATATCCCCAATGTTCTTCGGAGACCCTGTATCATTGCCAAATGTGAATCAAGTTGCTCGGGGGTCATATTTGACCTATCGGCCAAATAAAGTTAGGCCAAAAGGGTCCACAATGAGTTGGTGGGGGTTGAGGTGGCACAAAGGGAGCGGGAGCGAGGGCCGATGGAGTCGCGGCGCGACGGCGGTTGGTCGTCGCCTTCTTCCTTCCTTGCGACCGGCGTTGGGAACTGCTCGGGCCGGCGTCGAGGCTACCCAAATTAGCTCCGGCGAGCTGGCTAGCCACCTCATCCTCGCCGGCGTCGGATAGGGATACCGACCTCTACCGTTTGCTGGAGGAGCTGGAGGAGGATGATACGTCTCCCCTATACTTCGGATGCACACGCACCTCCTGCCAAGAGCTGAGGTACTTGAACGGTTTGTAATTTATGGATTGGTAGGTCGCCAAGGCGGCACTGATGATGTTGAGCTCGCTCCTACCGCTCCCCGCCGACCGCTCTTCCTGGAGGTAATACCCCTAGAACTTTTGGATTTCTTCATTGGCTCTTAATATGGCATTGCGCACCATACTCTCATTGCGCTCAATGGTTCCAGCGGGGCGGTTTTAATTGTACCGGCGAAAGACGCACCACCAATACCTATCCCCGCTTTGGTCCGTGCATATCTTCGGATCTTTGGGGATAATCAAATAGGCTTTGAATAATTGATCCATCTCCGTCGGAGTGTACGGGGTGTGGACACCACGATGAGTAGGGGTAGGAAGAGGAGGAGTTTGAGAGCCGTCGCCGCCGCTCCCTCCTGATCTGGGTTCGGGTGCCCACCCGTATAGCCCATCGGGGGAATCTTGGTCGTTCACCGGGTAAGGCCGGTAGCCACCCGGAACTTGAGAACCTTGGGTTTGAGGAGGGGCCGAAAATTGCGTTTCCGGACTAGGAAATGGTTGTTAGCCGAACCATTCGTGGTTCCAATCGCGGGAGTCGGATGGGTGATCGCCGGAGCAAGATGTTTTTTTTTGTAAGTAAGAGTGAAAGATTGAGAATAGATAAGATAAAATGAGAGAATTTAGATGAGAATTGTGTAGTGTGGTGTGAAATTTTTTTAATGGAAGTGGGGTAAAATGTGAATTTTGGGGGAAAAATTGAAAAATAAATTAAAAGTGGAGAGAAAACGGATATAATTTTTTAGGAAGTGGAAAAATATTTTTTTATATATTTATTCGGATTTTTTAATTAAAATCCGATTTTTAAAAAAAAAAAGAAAAAGAAATTGCCAACGACATTGTCGTTGGCCAATCAGCTGCTCGCTGGCACGGACGTGCTCGATGCATCGAGCAGCACCGTGCCAGCGTCGAGAACGCAGCGACGAGCAGGGCGGTGCGCGTCAAAGACACGGATGCCGTCTGTCGGCTCGAGCACCACTGCACATGCTCTTAGGCGCATAAAGGCGAAATGGAAAAGAGAGTAGTCATTTATCGATCACGTCCGTGCCAGCGTCGAGAACGCAGCGGCGAGCAAGGCGGTGCCGCATCAGAGACACGGACACCGTCTGTCGGCTCGAGCACCGCTGCACATGCTCTTAGGCACATAAAGGCGAAATGGAAAAGAGAGTAGTCATTTACACAACTAAAATAATCCATTCTCCTACCATAAGAAGCATATGGAGTAGTAATTATTAAATTAAGTTATACCCTCTATATCTACCATTTAAAAAATCATTTTAACTAGGTATTATATTTTTAAAAATTATTTAATTTTATAAAATAAATAAATAAAAAATATTGGTAAAATATGATTTTTCATATTAAAAATTTAAAAATAAATAAAATTTAAAACATAAATATCCCAAAATGATAAAATAAATCTTATCATTGATCATCTGTTAGCGGTATTGGAATGTTTATGAGTTAAAATTATAACATGTTGTTAAGGACTTAAATCCCTAACCAGTTGTAGAACAGAGAACAACTATGAAGAGATAAATCCGGCGCCCATGAGGGTCGGCGGAGGACGAATCTGGGCGGCTGTGCGCGGGTTCCAACCCGTCGGGCAACGGCTACAGATCAGATATACGTTTCCGGCTGTGCGCGGAGAGATTCCGTCGGGCAGCGGGTAGCGTAAGGAATTAGGGATTCAAAGAATCACACGTGGACTTGGCCAAAATAATATTGTATTTCATTGAATGAATATTATGGAAGACTCCACACATATTTATAATATGTGTGGATACAAAAAAGATATGCTAAATCCCTATAATATCTAAACAAAATAATAAAAGAAGATATGCTAAATCCCTATGATATCTAAACAAAATAATTATAATAGAAGAGAGTTAGGATCGTATCAACTCCCCCACGGTTGAAATCCACCTTGTCCTCAAGGTAGGAACCATAAAACCACGAAGAGAGTTGAAAGTAGAAGCTCTGGCGAGGTATCTCATCCTGGATCAAACGCCCACCGAATAGTTGTGCGTCTCCCTTCATCATTTCCACCCAAAATCACCAATAGAGAACCGTGTTGGGTATAAGATATGGTGGACACCCCCGCCATATTGTTGTCGTGACAATTCAACGCAAAAATGAAAAGTTTTGCCACACCTCCATGAATGCTCAAACACGGCGTGTCATTTCCCGGAGGAATCAACCTTGCATCGACGGCGAGCGACGGTAATCGAGGATTCATACCCAATTCTTCTGCTTTTAATTTAAGCTCATCCTCAAACAACCTTCGCTTCTCTTCCATTTCCTCTTGACTGTCCTGTTTTTTCATATCCAATCCAGCCTCGATGCCATCAACAAGGCTCTGATTCTCCATGCTCTCTCTCTTGTTCGGCTTCTCACTCAACACACTGAAATCTTTTTCTTTCTGCTCTAAACTAGATCGAAGGGCTTCGGTTTTATTTCCTTTCTCCAGCAAAGTCGCTACATCATCTTTCATCTCCAATTCCTTATGTGTTGGAACACTAATATCATCAATCTTCTCATCATATGCCCCGACAAGCACTTGCAGCGGCGTATTGTTGGTCTTGATGATCTCTTCCAGGGACTCGTCATTTGGTACAACAAGATTAGCACTCCCATTGTGAGCAACGTTGTCGGGAACATCCTCAGCTAGATTATCGTCATCAATATTCTCCTCAAACAATGCATTCACGCAGGCGAGAAGGGCGGCTTGCTCCAATCTACAACTACGTAACTTCTCGTTGAAATCACGTACGGCAGTTAGTTGGGCCGGGCAAGGCGAACGAACCTTGAGACTGGGGGCAACAACAGGCAACGTCGTTGTGCGGTGACCCAACGATCGGTCGCGCGGTGGTGGCTGGTACATAGGCTGTGTGTGCAACTCTTCCGGTGAATCCCAACAGGTAGGCGAGTGCGTAGGTTGGTCAGAAGTTTGACTGGTCACAAGCGTGGGCTGACTGTATAGGTCCCGCGGTGGCTGTTCGGTGGAGTAGCGGGGCCGGTGGGAGGGGGGCTGGACTCGCAGCGCTCTCACCTCCTCCTGAGGGTGAGGTCGATCCCAGCACGTCTCCGAGCGTCGGGGCCGGTCAAAAGGCAGGTAGCCGCGGTCCTGCTGTTGCGCCGGTGGACAGCGGCGATTGGTTCGATGTCTGGGCGGATTCCAGCAACTAGGTGGGCGCGGCGGTGGCTGATCATAATCCGAGTATCCCTGCGATGCCCGGTGAGGCGGTGGTTCCCAACAAGAGGGCTGCCGCGTCGGTGGAGGGTCATAGGGATCGAAATCCTGGAGTTGGTATCTCGGTCGTGGGCGACGATCAGGTGGATCCAAGTGGTGTGAGACGTAGGGTGATTCTGGATCAGGCCACGACGGTGAACGGAGTACTTCCACCCGGCTGCTCGGAGGGTCCCAACAGGTTACACTGCGAGGTTGGGCCAGCTGGTAGGGACAGAATGGTTGTGTGGCCTGAGAGACGTCGTATTGACGACGACGATAGCCGACGTAGTCGTATGACATGTCGACGGACTGAAGCGTGGCTGTGGTGGATGATGAGCGTCTGACTTTGACGCGGCACGCGGGAATCTTTCCCGTCGGGCGTTGCAGAAGTAGAGTTGTCCGGCGGCTAGAGCTCGGCGGACAGGCGGGACTCGGCAACCAAAACAGTTGCTGTGCGCGGAATGTTTTCCGTCGGGCAGCGGTGTAGCTTCGGTTCGAGATGGTGGGAGGGTGAGATCACGATGAAATCACCAGTTGTTAAGGACTTAAATTCCTAACCAGTTGTAGAACAGAGAACAACTATGAAGAGATAAATCCGGCACCCGTGAGGGTCGGCGGAGGACGAATCTGGGCGGCTGTGCGCGGGTTCCAACCCGTCGGGCAACGGCTACAGATCAGATATACGTTTCCGGCTGTGCGCGGAGAGATTCCGTCGGGCAGCGGGTAGCGTAAGGAATTAGGGATTCAAAGAATCACACGTGGACTTGGCCAAAATAATATTGTATTTCATTGAATGAATATTATGGAAGACTCCACACATATTTATAATATGTGTGGATACAAAAAAGATATGTTAAATCCCTATAATATCTAAACAAAATAATAAAAGAAGATATGCTAAATCCCTATGATATCTAAACAAAATAATTATAATAGAAGAGAGTTAGGATCGTATCACATGCTCTTTTAAAAATGGAAAATAGTAGTAGTAGGATTGACTTGATATATAACTGAACAATTTAACGTGATAATGCAAATTTAAACGAGGCGTCCATGCGGACATCTGCTGCGGATACCGGAGTTCCGCGGCGTTCCCGGGACATCCGCGCGGATGTCCATGCGGACATCCGCCATTGCGTTGACACGACGGACGTCCGCACGGGCGTCCTGATTTTTTATTTTATTTTTTATTTTTTTAAAAAACTCTATATATGTTAGGGAGATTTTTAAGGAGTTTCGAACATTGTAAATCAGTCCTTCGACTATCAGAAATTATATTTTCGGATGAATTTTCTACACAGCTCGACCCAGCCAGGGGCTCTGCCCCTTGGACCCCGCAACTCGGTGGCGCTGCCCCCGAACCCCTGTCTATTCATAATGAATTCAAACAAGCGTGCACTATGCACTTCCAAACTTATATGATGTCTCATTATGACAATATTGATCAATCAAGTTAATCCAATTACACTAAAATAACTAACACGACATGTGTAAAAAATAAGCCCATATTCGACTACAGAACGATATAATTGAAGAAGTATGACAGCGGAGGGGTCGTCTTTGATGGAATTTGTATTTATTGAAGTGTACTTTTTTAGTTTTTTTTTTCGAAACGTACCTTTGTTTTTTTTTATTTAATGAAATTTTTATTCCGTAATCGTGGCGAAATTTTAATTCCGTAACTTGTTTAATTCCGGAAATTGTTTAATTTGTGAATTTTTATTATTGTGGGAAGTCCGTCGGGATGTCCTTGAGGATGTCCGTCATTGTGTAGTGGGATGTCCGTATGATGTGGCAGAAAGTGTTTTTGGGATGTCGGCGGGAATGATATCCACGCCACTGCTAATGCTCTAAGTCTTTGATGCTGTTGAGTGTTGCAGCAGTTCTGTAGGGTTTTCTTGCTGCAATGGCTCATCCCGGAGGCCGTGCCCTGCTCAACCCGAGGCCCGCTGTCGACTATGCCGCCATTCTAGCAGAAACGTTAGCGCCGCTGGGCGCTGAGGTGTTTCCCGTGGCGACGTGGACGCCTCAGGCGATCGTATCAAACTTCATTATTGTGAAGAAGTTCGTCGCTCATGTCAAGCCGCTGACGACGGAGGGCAACCCCGCTATCAGGACCGCCATCATAGGCAAGGGCAGCACCATGGAATTCTGGAGCTCAACGGAAACTTGCACTGTGACGCAGAGGAACTCAGTTCGTGAATGATACCCGCAGGAAGAGGCCCTAGAGAGGAAGTCCTTAGTAAAGGGGCTGAGTTTTCAGGAGGCGTCGTTTGTTTCTGCGATGGAGGCTCAGGTTTCTGAGTTTTCGATGGCTAGTAATGTTAATTATGGAGCCTAAAATATCTCCTACCATGTTTAGGATTTGTTTCCTTGAAGTATATTTCCTTGTGAAAGATTTATTCCTTAAAAGATATTTCCTTATGGAATATGTTTCCTAGTTTGACTAGAATTAGAGCTCTCTAGTTACTTATAAATAGAGGTGCTCCCTCATTGTTAAATCATCCTAAAATTATATAGTGAAATCCCTGGCTTGGCATCGCCCCCAGACGTAGATACACATTGTATCGAACTGGGTAAACAACTTCTTGTGTTCATTCTCTTTCATATTCGTGATTGCCTGTGTTTATTTCCCAACAACTGGTATCAAGAGCCTAGGGTTTAAGAGGCAGAAATCACGATGGGGATCGACGAGAAAATTGCTGTAGGGAAGTTCGATGGATCTGATTTCGGATTTTGGAAGATGCAGATTGAGGATTACCTGTACGGTAAAGATCTCTGGAAGCCTTTAAAAACCAAACCCGAAAAGATGGAACATGAGGAGTGGGAGCTGCTGGACAGAAAAGCGATGAGCGCTATTAGGCTATCGTTGTCCAAGGATGTGGCTTATCACACGACTGCAGCAAAGTCGACAAAGGAGATGATAAAGATCTTGGAGGACATGTATCAGAAACCATCAACGGCAAACAAGGTACATCTGATTAGACGATTGTTTAATTTTAGAATGCAAGAGGGAAAGCTGGTGCAACAACATCTCAACGAGTTCAACATGATTACTTCGCAACTGAACTCGGTTAATATAAAATTCGATGATGAAATTCGTGCCCTGATTTTGCTATCGTCTCTGCCTGAGAGTTGGGCTGGCACAGTGACAGCAGTTACTGCTGCAGAGACAAAACTAACAGTTGACAGAGTAAGAGATCTGATGATTGGTTAGGAAGTTCGCCGGAGAGAATCAGGATCTTCTACTTCGGGATCAGCACTGAATACAGAACAAAGAGGCAGATCGAAGGGAAAGCAAAATCGTGGAAGATCAAATTCCAGAGGAAGGAGTCAATCCAAGAAGGATTTGGATAAAGTTAAATGCTGGAATTGTGATGAGTTTGGGCATTTTAGAAATCAATGTGAGGCACCGAAGAAGTATAAGAATAAGGATCAGAAGGACAAGAAGACAACAAACGCTACCATGTCTGATGACGATGGCGAGGCGTTGGTCTTGAGCGTCAGTAGTCCGATGGAATCGTGGGTATTGGATTCTGGGGCGTCGTTTCACTCCTGCAGCAATGTGGAGATAATGGAAGACTACGTTTCTGGCGATTTTGGGAAGGTACATCTGGCTGATGACGAGCCCTTAGATATCGTGGGAAAGGGAAACGTGAAGTTAGTGACGTCCAATGGATCCGTAATAAAACTGAATGGAGTCAGACACATTCCTGGATTGCAGAGAAGTTTGATTTCGATTGGGCAGCTTGATGCAGAAGGGTACACCGTGACGTTTGGCTGCAACAATTGGAAGATTACCAAGGGAGCTATGATAGTAGCTCGAGGTAAGAAGGAGGGTACGTTGTATACCACAACTAACTCCAAAGATTGCATTGATATTGCAAGTGAGGCAAATAATGCAGATTTGTGGCACTGTCGTCTTGGCCACATGAGCGAGAAAGGGATGAAGATAATGTGCTCAAGAGGTTTACTGCCTGGCTTGAAAACTGTTGAAGTTGGCCTGTGCGAGGATTGCGTGTTTGGAAAACAGAAAAGGGTGAGTTTCTCAAGAGGAGGCAGAAAATTGAAGACACAGAAGTTGGAGATGGTCCACACTGATCTATGGGGACCAGCACCTGTGAAGTCCCTAGGAGGCTCTGAATATTATATGACTTTCATCGACGACTCTACTCGAAAGCTATGGGTTTATTTTCTGAAGAGTAAATCCGATGCGTTTTGACGCTTTCAGGAAATGGAAAGCCCTTGTTGAAACTGAAACCGGGATGAAGGTGAAGTGTCTAAGATCCGATAATGGAGGAGAATATGAACTTGCAAAGTTCAAGGAATTCTGCGCCGAGAATGGAATCCGCATGGAGAAAACTGTGAAAGGAACTCCACAGCAGAATGGAATCGCAGAGCGCATGAACAGAACGTTGGATGAGCGAGCAAGATGCATGAGGTTGAAAAGTGGATTGCCAAAGAGTTTTTGGGCAGATGCAGTCAACACAGCTGCATTCCTAATTAATAGAGGTCCATCAGTTCCCTTGGAGTTTCGGATACCCGAGGAGGTTTGGACAGGAAAAGAGGTAAATCTATCTTTCCTACGCATCTTTGGTTGTGTTGCTTATGCTCATGTTAGTTCCGTTGAGAGAAGTAAGTTGGATGCTAAATCTATTAAGTGTACGTTCATTGGTTATGGAGGCGATGAGTTCGGTTATAGACTCTGGGATGAGCAGAACCGTAAGGTTATTCGCAGTAGAGATGTCATCTTCAATGAACAGGTATTGTACAAGGATAGATTGGAGGCGTCAAGTCCTAGCAGTTCTGAGCCACAAGTGGTCGAGCTAGACATCTCAAACTCGAGTGGGAGCAAGGAGAGTCAGAATGCTGAAGAGGTGCTTGAAGAAGAACCAAGCACTCCACCACCGACTATTCCGATGCCTAAATCGACTAGAGAGCGAGTGCGCCTGATAGGTACTCGCCCTCTAATTTCTATTTGTTACTTACTGATGGTGGTGAGCCCGAGTATTATGCAGAGGCAGGAGAAGGCCCTGATAAACGAAGGTTGAAAATTGCCATGGATGACGAGTTTGCCTCTCTTCTCCTAAATGGCACATGGGAGCTTGTGGAACTTCCTAAGGGAAAAAGGCATTGCATTGCAAGTGGGTCTATCGAATCAAATGTGAAGCTGATGGTAGCAAGCGCTACAAGGCTAGGTTGGTTGTCAAGGGATTTGAGCAACGATACGTGTTGAGTATGGTAGTTGCAGAAAATCTATTGTTACATCAGATGGATGTAAAGACGGCATTCATTCATGGTGATTTGGAGGATGAGTTGTACATGACACAGCCTGAAGGATTCATAGTAAAAGGAATGGAAAACCTTGTATGCAAGTTGAAGAAAAGCTTGTATGGTTTAAAGCAAGCTCCAAAGCAGTGGTACAAGAAGTTTGATGGATTCATGATGGAGATTGGCTATAAAAGATGCTACGCTGACCATTGTTGTTACTACAAGAGGTTTGACAAGAGCTATCTTATTCTGTTATTATATGTTGATGATATGTTGATCGCAGGAGGTGATCAAAAGGAGATGGATAAGTTGAAAAGGCAATTGTCTGAACGATTCTCCATGAAAGATCTTGGAGAGGCTAATCAAATTTTGGGCATGAGAATCGAGCGTGACAAGGCGGCAGGAAAATTGTATCTTTCGCAAGCTGCTTACATTGGTAAGGTTTTGGAAAGATTCAACATGGATAATTCGAAGCCAGTAAGTGTGCCTTTGGGCAGTCACTTTAAGCTGTCGAAGAAGGAGTCGCCGAGTACAAAAGAAGAACGTGCTGAAATGAAGAAAATTCCTTATGCTTCAGCAATTGGCAGTATTATGTATGCAATGGTGTGTACGAGGCCTGATATTGCACAAGCAGTGGGAGTAGTGAGCCGGTTCATGGGTGATCCGGGCAAGCAACATTGGGAAGCAGTTAAATGGATCCTTCTATACTTGAGAGGTACTACAGAAAGCGTCTTATGTTTCAATGGCAAGAATGTCGAGCTGACAGGTTATGTGGATGCAGACTTGGCGTCCAATGATCTTGATGGGAGAAGAAGCACAACCGGGTATGTATTTACTTATGGTGGTACTGCTATTTCATGGACTTCTAAGTTGCAGAAGACTGTTGCTTTGTCTACTACGGAGGCTGAATATGTAGCTGCGACAGAGGCAAGCAATGAAATGGTGTGGTTGCAGAGTTTCTTAGATGAACTTGGGAAGGAGAACAAGAGTAGCATACTCTACAGTGATAGTCAGAGTGCTATTTTCTTGGCGAAGAATCCAGCGTTTCATTCTAGGACAAAGCATGTGGAGTTGAAATATCATTACATCCGACACCTAGTGGAGATGAAAATCCTGCAACTTGTGAAGATACTTGGAAGTGAGAATCCTGCAGACATGTTTACTAAGGTGGTGACCTTAGAGAAATTGAAGCTATGCATAGCTTCAATTGGCCTTGGAACTTGAAGAGAAGGTTAGGCGATGCTAAGCGGATGAAGGGATGAGATCACGAGGAAATGGTTGTTTAGGAGTTGTTAGTCTCCAAGTGGGAGATTGTTAATTATGGAGCCTAAAATATCTCCTACCATGTTTAGGATTTGTTTCCTTGAAGTATATTTCCTTGTGAAAGATTTATTCCTTAAAAGATATTTCCTTATGGAATATGTTTCCTAGTTTGACTAGAATTAGGGCTCTCTAGTTACTTATAAATAGAGGTGCTCCCTCATTGTTAAATCATCCTGAAATTATATAGTGAAATCTCTGGCTTGGCATCGCCCCCAGACGTAGATACACATTGTATCGAACTGGGTAAACAACTTCTTGTGTTCATTCTCTTTCATATTCGTGATTGCCTGTGTTTATTTCCCAACAAGTAAGAAGGTGAGGGATGAGATGGAGGAGGCGCTGGCTCGGTTGCGTTGGGAGATTGTGCAGGTGCAGGAGCGGCAGGTTTGGGTTGCAGACAAGGTTGTCCAGTTTAGTGAGGCAGGGGATAGGAAGAAGGCGAACCGATTTTGTAGGTACATGGAGGCAATGGGTGGGGTTGTATCTGCTCAAGTTCGAAATGAGGTTGAGGAAAGAGCTTTTGCAGCAGGTGGTGGCGGGAGAAATCTTCGTCGGGCGAGAGAGGGGCCTGATGCAGGGAATACCCTCGATCATCCCTGCAAATGTCGTCGTGAGCTGGAAGATGCAGGGAATCAAGAACAAGCCACCGCTGAAGGCGAAGGTAGAGATGGTGGCACTGGCTATGGCCCTGCTGCTCAACAACCAGGGTGACTGTTGTTTTTTCTATATACACTTAGAACCTGGTTTGGATGAAAACTTAAGTCACCACTTTAAATCACTTAATATGTATTTTTGCTAATATTTTACATGTCACTACTATGGAAGCTCTGCAGTAATGATTATGTGACCTTGCACACATATAGTGGAGGCAATGGACATGAAAACTCTAAATTCTAATTGATCTAATCATGTTTGATAAAAAGAGGAAGTCTTGGATTTTGTTACCTAAAGTGTTGTAGCAAAGCTTATCTGAAGATTGATTTTTGGAATGCTGAAGGCAAGGTAAAATATGTTTGTGGAAGCTTAACTGCAACTGAAACTATTCATATGTGATGTCAAACCACCAGAGTAGAAGAGGAATGTAAGTTGGTGCTCTTCGTTTTGTATGACCTTTACTAGCAGCTTTCACCTTTTGAAGAACCAAGCAGCCATGTTCTATGCTCATTGTTTAATAACCCCTTATTTTAAGCTATACAATTTACTGGATGCTTTTGCAACATACCGTTCTTCCTTTTTTGCTTTTAACCTCTCATTTTCGTACTTTGTAACTTATGACCGAATGTCAAGTTAGGAAACAATGAATCTATATTCTTACCACTCACCTCACTAATCTTTGGGACACATTTTGTGTTGCATTTTATGTCACACGAAACTCAAGCAATTACTCCCACTATCTTTCATTAATTGACACGGTTTTAACTGATACGAATTTTAAGAAATATAATAAAAAATGATAATGAATTGTTATTAATCAAGTTTTTTAATGATTGCCAATTTTCTTCGTTAAAACTTTTTTGCAATACTTTTCTCTATACATGTCTCAATAGTAAACAATATTGTATATAATAAAGTAATGTGATGTGTTATATTGCTAATTCATTTTTAAATTGCTAACTACAACTAAATAATAGTCATTGGATCATAAAATCAATACACAAGATCATTCGTTCATGAATATCAATACAATACACATAAAATATCAATAAGGGGGTATTAATGTCAATTGACCAAATGTTAGTTATAACTAACTTTCAAAAATATCTACTATAACTATCTCAAAAAAAAAATTGCACAACTTTTAAATTATTAAAAATATTTTTTGTACAGAAATGACACTTCCTCAGTTCACAATCAATATTCATTTTCTTTAATTTTTGTTCGTCAAAATAATCTTCTTTTATTTTAAAAATAATGTGATAACTTTTTTTTGGAAATCGGGTTTATAGGGTACTTTACGTTAAAAATAACGTAAATTTACCCATTTTGTTATCTCTTGCATATATGGGAAAAACGTCAACCGCATTGGCGTGTCTATAAGTGAAGACGCCAACATAGTGGGCGTTTTATAATTTCGTCGTATTTTAGCTGTATTTTCTCCAAATACAGTTAAGTTTTGAAAAACGCCAATGACGTTGGCGTTTTAACTTAGGAAAGACGCCAACTTGAATGGCTTTTCTTCTTTAAACGCCAACGGGAATGGCGTCTCTATGCAGAATATCTGTTTTCGTCGGCAAAAATTTGAAGGAAAGAGTGCAAGTATAAAACGCCAACTCGGTTGGCGTTTTTAAGTAAACACGCCAACGAGATTGGCGTCTCTTATAAACACACCAACGTGAGTGGCGAGTCAATAAAGAATGGGTGTTTTTAACAATGGCGACGGAAATATAAAAGTATAAAACGCCAATGTCATTGGCGTTTTTAAAATGGGTCTCTGGCTGACAAAGCAGCTCATCGTTTGAGGAAGGATTTGATTTACGGGAATTTAGGGAAAGATGACGACGCATCATTGCTTCATGGAGAAGACGTCGCCTTTTCAGAGAAGATGGATACGCCTTTTTTTGAAAATTGCATCGCCGTAGAGTCCAACTTGCATGCTTCCATGGGGAGTATGCATGCATTAAATGCAAAGGCATGCATTACCTCTTCAATTGTGAGGAGTTCCGAAAATCAAGGCTGCACTCATTAGGGATGTCAATGTAACCCGAACCCGCGGGCCGGCCCGAATAACCCGATAAAAATACAGGGTTAGGGTTGTAATTTCGCAGCCCGAATTTAAAATCGGGCCATTCGGACTGACCCGTTCGGGTTGTCGGGTTAGGCGGGCTGACCCGTTCGGGTTACGGGTCGGCCCGTCGGGTTGAAGGCTTCTGCACAGCGAGCAGTTTTTGTAACGGTCATAACTTTCTCTACAAAGCTCCGATTGAGGCGTGCAATAATCACGTCGGACGCTTAATCCACTCCGGATCCAAGCAATCCAAACTCAACAATCAACAAAATCAACTCCATAACTCCGATTCTAACAGATCTGCTCCGATCACCGCCAAATTCCAACAATCACGAACAACTCCACAACATTAACCAGACAAAACCCCGATTCATTCACAAACCAACTCCATTCTCCCAGATTCAACCATTAACCTGCAATAATCCAGAAATCAACCAACTCCAACAATCCAACTCCAGAATTCAAGTAAACACAATCAAACAACAGTAACCATCACGAGCGACGTAAACGAAAACGAAACTTGCATAAAAGTAAGAAATATCCAGAAACAAAAGAGGTCCGAGCTTCGAACAGCGAAGCTCGGCGAATTCAGCAGAAACGAAAGCGGAAAATAAATTGTTTCTTCGCCCTAAAGAAGGACGGTGTTACAACCAGATCGCAAAATGTATGAAAGCTAGAGGTGAACCCCCTAGTGTGCCCTGAATTTCCCACCGAAAGAACCCAAGAGTGTGAAGAGAATGGACTAAGCTACAGGCTGTTAGCAAGGTCTCCACCGAGAAGATCCCTCCAGCTTGCATGCTTCTTCCTTTTATAGATGCGGACATAGCCTTCTAGAGTCTTCGTAGAAATCCCTATTCTACCCTTCAACTCCGAGGCTTCCTCCGTCAAGCAATTTCCTTCATAATGTCCACTTTTTCGCCAGTTTCCTAGGACCATGCAAGCGTCCTCTTCTTTTCCTGGATCTAGCGAAAATCTTCACACACCTGGCTTAAATCGTGCGTTAGACCCAGTAATTTCACGAAATAAAACCCCTAGACCGATGCATGAAATTAGCCTTATCACATGCAAAATCCAAATACGTCAACCGACTATATAAGATCACGAAAAAAATCACCATGTGGTTCATGGATTCATAAATACTCGTATATAAAAGCTTTCTTTTAGTATATTTCCAATATAATAGTGCAAAGTGTTTTGACGCCGCTTCGTTATTGAATTATGCGTACTTTGATGATTATTAAAACAAAGATAAATTATTATTTGACTTATTTACAGCTGGAATAAATTAAATTTGACCAATCATAATTCAAGAAAACTTAGAGTTACTCCAATTAGCTAGCATCTTGATAATTCAATCTTTAACAATTCAAAATATTTTTGTTACATCTACGATGCACCTCTCACGTTATGAAAATTTTATTTAATTTTCTACGAATTGATTTATGTTTGAATTTTGAAACCAAGTGTTTATTTATGTTTTAAATACATAAACATAAACATAAACATACTATTGATAGATATTTTGTAAATAATTATGTAATGAATAAGTTATTTAAATTTAAATAACTTAATCTTTTTTTTAAATATTAAAGAAAATTAAAAATATGTATTTCATTGTTGAGTGATTAATTAAAATACGTATATAATTAAAGAAAATTTAAAATACGTATTATTTTTTGAAAATATTAAAAGAATTAAAAATACGCATTGGCCCGAATAACCCGATGGGTTAGCCCGAAACCCGAAGGGTTAGGGTTAGGGTCGAACTTTTATAACCCGAAAAAATCATAACCCGAATAGCCCGTACCCGAATGGCCTGAAAACCCGAACGGGTTGGCCCGATTGACATCCCTAGCACTAGGGATGTCAATGTAACCCGAACCCGCGGGCCGGCCCGAATAACCCGATAAAAATACAGGGTTAGGGTTGTAATTTCGCAGCCCGAATTTAAAATCGGGCCATTCGGGCTGACCCGTTCGGGTTGTCCCGTTCGGGTTGTCGGGTTAGGCGGGCTGACCCGTTCGGGTTACGGGTCGGCTCGTCGGGTTGAAGGCTTCTGCACAGTGAGCAGTTTTTGTAACGGTCATAACTTTCTCTACAAAGCTCCGATTGAGGCGTGCAATATATCCACGCGAAGCTCTTTCGAAGATGAAGAGAATGATATGTATTAGAGGTTTATTAGACTTCAAAATCGCGAGAAACATTGACTCAAACAAGGCTGCTGCACATCCACGTATTTTGTGTACATTTTCTAATCAATTTTCTATCATTTCTCAACAAACATGTAAACATACCAAAATATAGAAATATAATCAAAATCATCCAAGACAACTCTCTAAAACCATGCAAAATCCAAATACGTCAACCGACTATATAAGATCACGAAAAAATTCACCATGTGGTTCATGGATTCATAAATACTCGTATATAAAAGCTTTCTTTTAGTATATTTCCAATATAATGGTGCAAAGTGTTTTGACGCCGCTTCGTTATTGAATTATGCGTACTTTGATGATTCTTAAAACAAAGATAAATTATTATTTGACTTATTTACAGCTGGAATAAATTAAATTTGACCAATCATAATTCAAGAAAACTTAGAGTTACTCCAATTAGCTAGCATCTTGATAATTCACTCTTTAACAATTCAAAATATTTTTGTTACATCTACGATGCACCTCTCACGTTATGAAAATTTTATTTAATTTTCTACGAATTGATTTATGTTTGAATTTTGAAACAAAGTGTTTATTTATGTTTTAAATACATAAACATAAACATACTATTGATAGATATTTTGTAAATAATTATGTAATGAATAAGTTATTTAAATTTAAATAACTTAATCTTTTTGTTAAATATTAAAGAAAATTAAAAATATGTATTTCATTGTTGAATGATTAATTAAAAATACGTATATAATTAAAGAAAATTTAAAATACATATTATTTTTTGAAAATATTAAAAGAATTAAAAATACGCATTGGCCCGAATAACCCGATGGGTTAGCCCGAAACCCGAAGGGTTAGGGTTAGGGTCGAACTTTTATAACCCGAAAAAATCATAACCCGAATAGCCCGTACCCGAATGGCCCGACAACCCGAACGGGTTGGCCCGATTGACATCCCTACCTAGCACTCATGAGGATTCTCCCACCAACTCTATCAAAAATGCCACGTGGAATGGGAATGCATTTAATGCAAAGGCTACATCCTCTTCATTCCCTCTAAGTACCGAGAATAAAGCTACCAACCCTCCCTCTTTTATGGAAATTGTGCAGCAGCATGTTGAATTGGAGGATGTGCAAACGGCTAATGTGAAGGGAATCTTGGCAATTTACTAGAAATTAAATGCGCCGCCTCCTCTGATTAATGATGTTACACAAATTAATGAAGGAAAATATGCTTCAGCTATGGAGGATAAAGACGCCACTGGGGTTGGCGTTTTTCAATAAAACATGCCACTGGTGTTGGCGTTTCTTCTTTAAAAACGCCAATGTGGACAACGTTTTTAACTTGAAACACGCCAGTGGTGAAGGCGTTTTTAACAAATACTGTATTCTAATACAATACAACGTCATACGGTTCGAACTTGTAAAACGCCAATGTAAGTGGAGTCTTCACTTAAAAAACGCCAATATGGGTGGCGTCTTCACTTATAAAAATGCCAATATGGGTGGCGTTTTTCCCATATATGAAATAAATAAGAAAATGGGTACATTTTCGTTATTTTTAACGTAAACTAGCCTAAAAACCCAATTTTCCCAACTTTTTTTTCTCTTACTATTTTCTCTCTCTCCTATTTATTAAACTTCAACTAGTGATATTGCAATAAAAAAAATTCTGTCTTCTTCTTTACCAATTTTATACTGCTCGTATAATCTCCTACCAAAATATAGGTAACAGAAGAATAAGTTTTTGCCACTATTCACAAAATCATTACACGAAGTTGCTCTCGTACATTTTTTTCCTATGAAAAAGTATACTTAATGAAGGTAAATACTATATGGGTGAAGTTTATAAAGCACTAATAAAATTGACATCGGAATTCTCTTAGAAAAGAAAAAGAAAAACACTAAAATTCCAATCATCCTTAAAACATTTTTTACAATTGAAAATAAACTAAAATCTATCCAAAAAAATCATGTGTAGATTCAAAACAACCTTTCATATTCCATTTCCCTCTTTACTCGCTCTGTTTTAGCCCCGACTCTTGACCTTCAGTAGTACTCCCATTACTTAAGTCTTTGTTGCTGTTGCAACGTCTCCTCAAAAGTTAGGTTTTCTTGTTGCAATGGCTCATCCCGGAGGGCGTGCAGTGCTCAACCCGAGGCCCGCCGTCGACTATGACGCCATTCTAGCAGCAACGTTAAGGCCGCTGGCCGCTGAGGCGTTTCCCGTGGCGACGTGGACGAGGCAGGCGATCGTATCGAACTTCACTGACGTGAAGAAGTTCGTCGCTCATGTCAAGCTGCTGGCGACGGAGAGCAACCCCGCTATCAGGGCCACCATCATAGGCAAGGGTCACGCCATGGAATTCTGGAGCACGCCGCAAACTTGCACCGTGGCGCAGATGTTCAAGTTCTGCTCGTGGCTGAAGAGCGATGACGGTACTCAGTTCTTGAAAGATACTCGAAGGCAGTGGGCCCTACAGAGGAAGCCCAAGCAGATGGAGGCTCAGGTTTCTCAGCTTCCCAGGGTTAGTAACACTGCAAAAAAAACACAAAAATAGAAACTCAATTACTTACGACGCAACAGAAAGTTGCTTATTTAGTACACGTCCATTTGCGTTTCCTAATTTTTGTTAGTACACCAACAATGAATACATTTTCTGAAGCAGTTTATTTACAAATACTAACGTCTTTGCTTGTGTTAAAAAATGTGCTTAGCCATTTTTTTCGTAGAGTAAGAAAGTGGCTGAGCTGGATGAGGCGGTGGCTAGGTTGCAACGGGAGATTGTGCTGATGCAGGAGCGTCGTGAGCAGGAGCTGGCCGCTGTCAGGGCAGCTTACGCTCCTGCTTCTTTGTATGAGCCGATGGATGATATGGAGCTGGGCGCTGCTTGCTTTGCTCTGTACCAGGCTGCGTGTGCCCGGGAGAATATGGATGAGGCGGAGTTGGATGAGGATCTGTTGGCTGATATCAAGGTGGCGTATGGTAAAGAGGCGGTGGTTAGGCATAAATTGGAGTTTCTGCGAGAAGGGACTCGGGAGGAGGAGCTGCGGGCTTGGGCTTCTGACAAGATCGTCCAGCTTAGTGAGGCAGGGGATAGGAAGAAGGCGAACCGCATTCGTACCTACCTGGAGGCAATGGGTGAGGAAGTATCTGCTCATGTTCGAAACGAGCTGGCAGCCGTAGGGAAACAAGAACAAGCTACCGCTGGAGGCACTGCCCCCGGCCCCGGCCCTGGCCCTGGCCATGCTGCTCAACAACCTCGGGATGGCCAGGAGGAGTAAGGTTTGAGGCGAGACCATTGTTTTCTAACCTGTTTCGAATGATTTGCTAATATGTCACTACTATGTTGTGCTCTTCGTTTTGTGTGTATAAGGAACTGCTTATTTTGCTAGGAGATGACTGATGACCTCTTCATTAAGAATATGTTGTGCTCTTCGTTTTGTATGTAAAAGACACTGCTTCTTTTTACGTAGCCATTGGAAGAATAGGAGATGACATTTACTAGGGGAGCCTAACGTCCAAATTACCAAGCAGCCATGTTTAGATTTTGGTGTCATATCCTCCATTGTATGTTACTCACAATAGATGATAATCATACTATGCTCATTGCTTAATAACCCTTTATTTTAAGCTATACATTTTACCGGATGCTTTGCAAAACCTTTTTCTGCTTTCACCTCTCATTTTTTTAGTTTCTAACTTAAATTAGGATCATAGTTCAAGGTAACAAATGAATCTATATTTTTACCATTCACCTAACCAATTTCTTCTAAATTTAGTCTTTTGGAAACTAATTTTGTGTAACAATTTTATACTCCCATGTCATATAACCAATCTATGTATATTATACTCCCAATTTTGAAACAGAACAAAATGATAGACGACACCTTTTAAATGTTAACGATTAAGTTTTTTTTTTACAAATGCCATTTTTCTTCGTTAGAAATTATGCTTTTCTTTACGCAAATACTTCCTCTTAATTGTGCAAATAGTCTTTTTCTTTTTACTCGTCCCTATAAAAAACAATATTCGCGTATATAATAAAGTATACTAGGAGTACTTTTTAAATCAAGTTTTTTACGATGGATTGCGATACTATATAGTACATCAAGATTTACCAACCAAAAAACAGCATTTTCGCAGATATTTTGTTCAAGTATTAGTGTGGGACGAGCAATGTTTTAAAAATCGGATCGAATCGGCCGGTTCGACTGGTCGGACCGCGAACCGGTAGGTAGTCCGGTCCGGTTCACCCCTTTAAACCACCACTGCATTGAACCGCCGTGAACTGGTGGAACCGGCCAGTCGGATCGTGAATCGGAAACCGGTTTTCTATTTTTTTTTTCAAATTTTTTGAAATTTGTTGTTGGTAGAGGTTGAACTCATGACCTCTCTTCTAGTTAAGAAGACCTCTACCACTCCACCACATGGGCTCATTGAACAATTTGAACATTAAATATTTTTATACATTAACCATTAATTTTATCTACAAAAACTAATAAGTCATTTTAATTTTATTATTCTTTAGTATAATTATTAATTATAATATATATAATAATTTTATTATTTTTAATGATGCTCTACTTAGAGCATTCACTACGCGTCCAGCGCGCGGCACGCATTCCGTCCCGGAGGAACGGTTCCACCGCGGGACGCGTTGCAACGTTCGTCCCGTCCCGTAGCCCGTATCCGCGAGACAAGGGCCGCGCCGTCCCGTCACGCGCCCGGGCGACGTGTCGCGCCCCCGATGCATGCGTGACGCCCACTCGCTGGCCCTCGAGTGGGCGTCGTCACGGATGACGCAATAATTCATTTTTTTTAATTCGAATTTTAATAAAAAAAATTATTTTTCAAACGGTAATGTTACCGTTAATTTTTTATTTTCTTTTATTTTTATTTTTTATTTATTTACTCTATAAATAATCATATTTCATACTCATTTCACACACAAACACACGTCTATTCCTCTCAAATCCTCTCTATAACCACTACAATTTCATCTTAATTCAACTCAAACAAATGGATCCTTTTGAGCAAATGCGTCAACTAATGGAACAATCACTTGAAGAAGATCGACGCCGAGAGGCGGAGGAAGCCGCGCTGCCTCCACGACGCTCCCGGACATACATCCATCGCAACCGGGAGGAAACCGCCGCAAGGTTAGTACGCGACTACTTCTGCGATAACCCGATTTGGGGAGAAACCTACTTCCGTCGCTGTTTCCGCATGAGTAAACCGCTATTTCTCCACATCACGAATACTTTGGCGGCCCGGGAAGAGTTCTTCCGAGAAGGGTTCGACGCGGTCGGGCTTCCCAGCCACACGACGCTGCAGAAATGTACTGCAGCAATCCGTCAGCTTGCGACTGGACAAACGGCCGGCATGTTTGACGAATACCTCCACATCGGAGACACCACTGGGCGCATGTGCTTGCTCAAATTCTGCAAAGGCGTCCGGGCAGTCTTTACCGACGAATTTCTCCGGAGGGCAAGCACGACCGATTGTCAGTTCCTCCTCGACCTGCACGAACAAGTGCACGGATTCCCCAGAATGCTTGGCAGTGTCGATTGCATGCACTGGCAATGGAAGAATTGCCCGGTGGCTTGGAGGGGGTCCTACACGAGCGGCCACAAAGGCACCCACCCAACTGTTGTACTCGAGGCCATTGCCGACTACCGGCTTTGGATCTGGCACGCGTACTTCGGGGTCCCTGGCTCGAACAACGACATAAACGTGCTCCACTAGTCCGACCTCTTTACCGAAGTTTTGGATGGTAAAGCGACGGCCATCAACTTCGTCGCCAACAACCGGCTGTATAAAATGGGGTACTATCTCGCCGACGGCATCTACCCGAAGTGGCCGACCTTCGTGAAGACGTGCAACAGGCCTGCGAACCCAAAACGGACTCTTTTTGCGCAGAAGCAGGAGGTTGCTCGCAAGGATGTGGAGATGGCGTTCGGGGTTCTCCAAGCGCGCTTCAACATCATCAAAGCCCCGGCTCGTTCGTGGTTCATGGAGAGCATGGTCGACATCATGTATACGTGCATAATCTTGCACAACATGATTGTCCAAGACTAATGACCCGAGGCGGGAGATTCGTTCGACCCCGAATCCCCCGGAAGCTCAACCGCAAGTAGTCCGTCGCGAAGTGGAGCGCATCTGTCAATACAAGAACGGTTGTCTATTCGGGCAAGGACACGCGACTCTAGCGCCCACGCCCAACTCCAAGAGGATCTAATTGAACACATTTGGGAAAACTTTGGCGGAGAAAATTAAATTATGTCATTTTTATTTTTTTAGGATTTTAATTATGTCCATTTTCTATTTTTTTGAATTTTAATGTTGTTTTAATTTTAATAAAGTGTGTTTGTTTTAATTGAATTGGGTTGGAAAAAAAATGAAGTTTAATGAATAGTAATATAAGGGACGGTTAAGGGACAGAGCGTTGCAGGTTCCGTCCCTTAGTTAAGGGATGGAGGAATAAAGTACAGTGGAGCCCTCAAATAGTAGTTTAAGGGACGGTGGAGGGACAACGTAGTGGATGCTCTTACCACCTATATTATTATTAGTACCATATAAGATTCATTATTTACTATAAATAAATTTTTTATATTACATACTTAATTTATATACCCTTGCTATTGACATTAATGAATAATCTTATCTAAACTAATTAATAAGTACTTAATTCGTATTTAATTATATATTATTTTACGAAATAAATTTTCTTAAATTAATATAAACATTATCTATTTTAATACATGAAATATTAAATTTTTATCTAGACTAACTAATATTAAATATATATATCTGAATATATTTACTAAATTTTAATATTATTTATATTTATACATCACTAATTATCTATAAGGTTTAATGTTTTTTGATATATTATTAATTGTAAATCATTTACTAAATTTAATATATTTTTATATATATATTTGCAACAGTAAAACGGTTAGACTGATGGTTCAACCGGTTGGATCGGTTGAACCGTGAACCAGTACCGTCGCCGGTTTGCTTGCCGGTCCGGTTTTTAAAACATTGGGGACGAGCAAGCATTAATCTGAAAATTAAGATATTCGTCAGATCATTGAGCCAAGTATGTCCCCAACATAAATCGTCCCACAAATCAAGATTCCTGAAATTAGTTGAAACATTGGCTCAATAATTTAATGGACAAAATATATTCCATTGCAAATGCAAATGCAAATGACAAGGGACAAAATGATGAAGACACTCCCCAAAACAGAGGATAAAAAATTAAATGATGGAGTACTTGCATTCTAAAATTTAAATTTATAATAACTATAAAAATCATTATGAGAAGAGCTCTCCCCCTAGGTTGACGGAAAACCGACCTTTCGTAGAATCCCAACAGCTTTGAGAAGACCAACAACCACCCAACCAAAATGTAACTTTTTACTGCAACATTTTACTTCACCACTGAAACAACACAATCTACATTTAGATTTTCCCAGAAAACTTAAAAAAAAAAACAAAAAGATCATGTCGAAATATTCTTTGTAGAATTTGCATAAAATTTATGTCTGTCCACAATTTGCTTGCACCTTTCAGGTTTGTTTTTGTTGACACTAAGTAATAACTAAATAATCTGAAAAATTTCTTCATTTGTGAAAGTTTTTATATTGGTTTGTCTTGATTGTACGGAAATTGCATGCAAATTGGATCACCCACATTCAAAACAAAAATACTCGTTTAGTATATTCATAGTTGGTCATGATTGTTGAGTTTTGTATGCGAGAAAAATGTTCAGAATTTGTTGTTACCTTCTTTTTTGTTTTTCTTTAATTTTTTTATAAGTTTTCGTTGATGGTGGTGATGTTATTGAGGATTTGAAGCTGCTAAACTCAAGTTATGATTATTTTGCAAATCAATATGATTTGGGATTTTTCTTAGAGTTACATCTTAATTTCATTTTTAAACACATGAGTCCCAATTTTGTTTTCTGACTTAGGGTTGCATAATTTTTGTCTGCAGGTTCTATCAGCCAGCAAATGCGAATAAACCGGAGAAAATTCCCTAATTGATTGAATTTATGGTTTGTGCATTCCTATTGTCACTCACATTGTGTGAACCTTTAAATGTTATGTGACTATTAAAAATGCTTATGTTAGTGTTTTCACTTAATTTCTTGACAAAACATGGTATATATGTATATATATTTGTAGAATGGAATAGAATGAATGATCATGTTGGTAAAATAATTTTTGAGCTTATTCTGTTGTGATTTTGAGTAAAGAATGTAGTATTCGAGTCTTTTCCTTTCAATCAGGTTTCACTTTATCCGTTATTTCTGTTCACCGTTTCAGTTCACTCTATGGACCGGAATGTAAAAGACTCAGCTAGATTGAACAGCTCGAGTTCTTTCAGCCGGAGTGATGGTTTTGCTTCTGTTTCAAGTAACAATGGTGAGAAACAACATATGATGCAAACGTTTGATTCCCCTTTGATGCTGATAGCAAAGATGTTACATGTTTACCTTTTGTTTGACAGTGAAGCAGCAGGCATGCTTGGTAGAATGGATAAATTCCGTTCTTCCCGACCTACATTTTCCAGCAAATGCTTCCGATGATGAACTACGAGACATCCTCATTGATGGATCTGTTCTATGTCGAATAGTAAACAAGATAAAACCTGGCTCTATTTCTGAGGTAACTGTGCTTGATTTGGATCGAACATCTTGTTTGAGGAGTGGAACGAATCATGATCTTTCTCCCTCGATGTCTTTTTAGCGTGACTCAAGACCAAAAGTCGAAAGATTCTTGTCCGCAATGGATGAAATGGGGTTGCCAAGGTTTCAAGTGTCTGACCTTGAAATGGTGATCGAATCTTGCTGTTTAAAGATGTTTTTTTTTCATCTTCCCTTGAACTGTGTCCTCTGCCTTATCGTGTAGGGATCTATGAAGTTGGTGTTGGACTGCCTCTGGACGCTGCGGATGCATTTCATGATGCGGTTTAGCAGAATGGATTCCATGAACTCAGGATGGAAATCTCTAGGCGATAGGGGGTCAAGTGCTAATAGCACTCCAAAGGAGGAACGCTTCCGGATGCTGTCTTCTCCACCTTTTGGAGAAGACAGGCGGAAGTTATTACCCGACACAAAATCTCTACACGGAATGCGCACTAGTCCCAAAATGACAGGTGCTATCTGTATACCTGTGCAGATACGAACATTGACTGTGATTTGAATTTCGTTACCAATTAATTTCTGTGGCAGCCTCTGTCATAAGTCACTCTGGCCACAAGTTTCATGAAGTCTTTCAGCTCAAACAAGGGTCTTACGCAGATCTCCCTGCTGCAAAGATCTCAGAAATGATGAAATCGAACAGCTTGGACGTAAGTCTTCATGTTAGCCTATACGTTTATGCCTTTGTGGTGGACTCAAAGGTGTATGTCCATTGCAGAATGCTCCCACTCAGTCACTGTTGAGCGTTGTCAACGGCATATTAGACGAGAGCGTGGAGATGAAGAGTGGAGCAATACCTCACGTCTGAAATCTTTAACAATAGGAATTAGCAATTCCATTCAAACCTCAAAAGCTAACAGAATTTTTGGTTTTTGCTTATATTTCAGAGCGTCGTTTGCCTTCTGAGGAAAGTCGTGCAGGAGATTGAGCGTCGGATATGCACTCAAGCAGAGCACTTGCGCACGGTAATGTGTTTGTTACATAGAGACACGTTGATGCTACTATCGTTATCCTCTACTTATCTTCACTGTCTCTTTTTATGTTCAGCAAAATAACGTTTTCAAGGCCAGAGAAGAGAAGTACCAATCCAGAATTCGAGTACTCGAAGCCCTTGCAACAGGGACTAGCGAAGAGACGCAGGTATATAAGCTCTTCCAGTTTCAACTTTACGTCGTCAAATATTTATACATGTTGACATTCCTAGCTATCTACCTAAAGAGATTCATTGTTAGCAGATTGTCATGAATCAACTCAAGCAGATTAAGGTACTATTGGTTGAAACTCATTCTTTTATAAGAATTGATCATGCACTTTCATCATGAACTTGAGGAGTCTATAGCTTAGTTTTGTAACTATTGCAGAATGATAAGAACAAATTTGAGGAGAAAAAGAAGGAAGAAGAGCACAAGACATGGAAACTTGTCAAAGAGAAAGATGACCTCAATCAAGTGGTGGAAAATTTAAGGCAAGAGCTAAGAGAGATGAATGACATGACAAGACCGATGAATGAGAAACACAATCTTAATCAAGCGGTAGCAAGTTCGGGGCAAGATCATAGTGAAAGAAGTGAGTTTAATCAAGAATCAGAAAAGACGAGGCAGGAGACTAGAGGCTTACAAGAGCACGAGGCAATGAAAACCAGTGAGCTTGAGGATAAACTAAAAGAAGTACAAAGCTTACTAACAGAGTCTAGAAGTAGAGTGAAGGAGCTTGAGGCAATGAGAGTTGAAGGTGGAGGAACTGAACAAGATCTTGAGAGAAAATTGATGGCAGCTGTGAAGTTTTCGACAGAGTTGAGATCTCGAGTGAAAGAACTTGAGGCTATGGATAGAGGAACTCAAATTACTAAACAAGAGCTTGAAGATAGGCTGAAGAAAGCTGTAAGCTCGTTAGATGAGTCAAGGTCAAGAGTGAAGGAGCTCGAGGCAATGAGAGCCGAAGGTGGAGGCACTCAGGAAGATTCTGAGAGAAAATTGATGGCAGCTGTGAAGTTGTCGACAGAGTTGAGATCTCAAGTGAAGGAGCTTGAGGCAATGAACACAGAAGCTCGAACCGCTAAACAAGAGCTTGAAGATAGGCTGAAGGAAGCTGTAAGCTCATTAGATGAGTCCAGGTCCAGAGTGAAAGAGCTCGAGGCAATGAGAGTCGATGGTGGAGGCACTCAAGAAGATTTTGAGAGAAAATTGATGGCAGCTGTGAAGTTGTCGACAGAGTTGAAATCCCGAGTGAAGGAGCTTGAGGCTATGAATACAGAAGCTCAAACCACTAAACAAGAGCTTGAAGATAGGCTGAAGGAGGCTGTAAGCTCGTTAGAAGAGTCGAGGTCTAGAGTGAAAGAGCTCGAGGCAATGAGAGTCGAAGGTGGAGGCACTCAACAAGATCTTGAGAGAAAATTGATGGCAGCTGTGAAGTTGTCGACAGAGTTGAGATCTCGAGTGAAGGAGCTTGAGGCTATGAACACAGAAGCTCGAACCGCTAAACAAGAGCTTGAAGATAGGCTAAACGATGCTGTAAGCTCGTTGGATGAGTCCAGATCCAGAATGGAAGAGCTCGAGGCAATGAGAGTCGATGGTGGAGGCACTCAAGAAGATTTTGAGAGAAAATTGATTGAAGCTGTGAAGATGTCAACAGAGTCGAGGTCTCGAGTGAAGGAGCTTGGGGCTATGGATACAGATGCTCAGACCACTAAACAAGAGCTTGAAGATAAGCTGAATGAAGCTGTAATCTCGTTAGATGAGTCTAGGTCCATAGTGAAGGAGCTCGAGGAAATGAGAGTCGATGGTGGAGGCACTCTACAAGAACTTGAGTTAATGGAAGCTGTGAAGTTGTCTACAGAGTTGAGGTCTCGAGTGAAGGAGCTTGAGGCTATGGATACAGAAGCTCGAACCATTAAACAAGATCTTGAAGATAGGATGAAGGAAGCTATAAGCTCGTTAGATGAGTCGAGGTCCAGAGTGAAGGAGCTTGAGGCAATGAAAGCTGAAGCTCACAGCACTCAACAAGAGCTTGAGAATAGGTTGAAGGCAGCTGAAAGCTCATTAACAGAGTCGAGATCTGAAGTGAAGGAGCTTCAGGCAATGAAAGGTGAAGCTCACAGCACTCAACATGAGCTTGAGAATAGGTTGAAGGAAGCTGAAAGCTCGTTAACAGAGTTGAGATCTGAAGTGAAGGAGCTTCAGGCAATGAAGGCTCAAGGCGAAGCTGCACAACAAGATGCGGGGAACAGATTGAAGGAGGCTCAAGCCACGCTAGAAGAGTGGAGAAGTAGAGTGAAGGAACTTGAGGCATTATCAAAATCAAAATCCGAATGGTGGAAGAAGAAAGAGCAACTTCACCAAATCTTTACAGATTCACAGCTTGGCGCCCTACATGTAAGTCTTGATCTAAATCTCATCATTACATTATCCCATATAAGTGATTTTTTTCTAAAACATATGAGTGAACTATGTATTCAGATACTGAGATTCACGTATCAGTCGATCCAGCAAGAAATCGAGAAAACAGAGCTATACTATTCAGAAGCGCTCAGTGACTTAGGTACACAATTATATATTTTTTTTTAAAGTTTTGATGATGAACTATATGAGAGATAAGTAGATTTTTGAAAAATCCTAGCATGTTGTAACAGGTTCAAAAATAAATGTTCTAGCCAACGCAGCAAAGAACTATCATCCACTCCTTGCGGAAAATCGGAAGCTGCACAATGAGTTGCAGGAGCTAAAAGGTACCTACGTTGTCACTCCATGAGTCCATGGTGAACATAAATCAATAAAATCAACAAATTTCTGTATTTCCTTAAGCCTTGATTTAAACAGGAAATATTAGAGTCTACTGCCGGATAAGACCGTTTCTCCCAGGGCAAAAGGGGAAGCAATCAATTATTGAAAACATCGGTGAAAATGGTGAGCTAACGGTTGCCAACCCTACCAAACCGGGGAAAGAAGGGCGTCGTACGTTTAGGTTTGATAAAGTGTATGGCCAATCATCAACTCAAGGTTTTGATCTTTGAATATGTGCATCTATACTTAGCTCATCTACATGATCAACCACTCAAGTTTCAAATGCATGCAGCTCAAGTTTTTGCAGATACTCAGCCATTGATACAATCTGTTCTTGATGGATATAATGTGTGCATTTTTGCCTATGGTCAGACTGGTTCTGGGAAAACATACACGATGGTAAGATACAACTTTATCACGTGCTAATCAACAATGTATTGTTTCTATAGTGAACAATTCTTCTGCGTAGACTGGTCCAGATGGAGCAAGTGAGGACGAATGGGGGGTCAACTATCGAGCGTTGAAGAATCTCTTCACCATCACACAAGATCGGGGGACCATCTTTCAATACGAGGTTTCTGTTCAGATGGTAGAGATATACAATGAACAAGTCCGCGATTTGCTCTCCAATGATGGCCAAAAAAAATATCCTTCAATGCCAATTTCTTGCATATCTTCATGGGGAAAAAATAAAATTGCCATTTGGATTAGTGGAACATAAGGAGTAACCATTAGTTAAAAATAATGTAAATTCTAGTCACTATCAAAATGCCTCTAGTAATTTAAAATCTAGAAATAATCCAAGGCTCGTGGAAATCGAAGCTTCATTTGAATTTCACATGATATCAATCAATATGATGTCTGAAAAAATGTTGGCTTCAAGGTTTGGGTTCATGTTTAGGTTGGATCAGTACGGTATACCGTACCGAAATGGGCATACCGCATACCGTACTGAAAAGTACGGTATGAGAAAACACGATACCATACCTTGCCGATTTTTTCGGTATACCGCATTTCGGTATACCGAAAATTCGTTATATAAAATATGAAAACCGTTACCGTACCGACATTTTGGTATACCGTACCGCGCGGTATACTGCAAATCATACCTATTTGATATATAAAAATATAAAATATTGAAAATAACATTTTATCTTAAATATAATATTATAAATAATAAATATGTTAAATATATATAATTATTAACCATATATACCGCAAAATTACGGTATATACCGTAACTTTGCGGTATATACCGTTAATTTACCGTAATTGCTGTATAATGCGGTATGATGCGGTATACCACGGTATATATAAAATTCATACCTTTGTCGTACCTAAATCAGTCGGTAAGGTATCATACCATACCGAAAAGTGCGGCATACCAAAAATTCGGTATTTTTCGGTACGGTAAGTGCAGTATTTCGATATATTTTGCCAGCCCTAATCATGTTCATGCGAAAATCAAAGGTTCATACGATTGTGCGAATTGAACGTTTTTGCTTAATGCTTCGCATGAATCTGTACTATCATCCAGAATCGTTCAATTTGCGCAGCCGTATGAACTTTTTTATTTTTGCATGAAGATTAATGAACCTTTTCTTATTTTTATTTTTGTGACAATTTCGTTAATGGATAAATAGTCTATTAACTCAAAAATGGCTAGAATTTAATATTTTTAAACTTTGGATACTATTTATGTACAGACTAAGCAAAATGGCTATTTTCATCACTGCCACCATCTATCCTTCATCTATTTCATTTAGATCACATATCAAATACTTGTTTTTCCTTGATTTCCACACACTTGGGATCTTGACTAGCTCCCAACCTAACGGGCTGGCCGTCCCGGATGCAAGCATTCAGCAAGTCAACACGACCGAAGAAGTGATGAAACTGATGGATATTGGACTGCGGAATAGAGCTAAAAGCGCCACTGCCATGAACGAAAGAAGCAGTCGATCACACAGGTACTTTTCGTAATTTCACCATACAATGTTTATTCCCAATCTTTTGGGTACGTGTACTTAGGAGAGAAAGTTAATTCGATGATAAGGTGGTGTCCCACGACATATGTAGTGTTAAAAATAAGTCAGAAGGAGTATCATTTTTCAATTACTCGGCCATTACATTTTACCAAGTTCAGTCCTAACCATATTAGTGAACATTTATATATTTTCTGCAACAACAAGACGGCTCCCATATTGAAGATAACATGCATGCAGTATCGTCTCAATTCACACGCGAGGAACGGAATTGAAGAGCGGTTCATCTCTACGAGGCAGTCTTCATTTGGTAGATCTTGCAGGGAGTGAAAGAGTAGACCGCTCAGAGGTGACGGGAGACAGGCTAAAAGAGGCGCAACATATCAACAAATCGCTATCTGCCCTCGGTGATGTCGTCTTTGCTTTGTCGCAGAAGTCTGCTCATGTTCCTTACCGCAACAGCAAGCTCACTCAAGTCCTTCAGAGCTCATTAGGTATGCCTATGTAAATTCATCTTTGTTTTCTTTTTAAGTATTATCTAAATATGTGATACAAGTTTGAGCAATAAATCTTGTAAAATTATTCATACAATTAGTTACTCCCTTTTTCTATTGCTTGCATAAATATATTTTTATGAAGTACTCATTCTACTTAATTAACATCTATCTGCACACATATTTTGATATGTGTGAATATACATCCAACATCTTGCTCTTTTGCATTGCTTATGTTGTAGGTGGCCATGCAAAGACCCTGATGTTTGTACAGCTTAATCCCGATGCTACTTCTTTTAGTGAAACGTTGAGTACCTTAAAATTTGCTGAGAGGGTGTCGGGAGTCGAGTTGGGTGCAGCAAAGAGCAGCAGAGACAGCAAAGAAGTACGCGAATTGACGGATCAGGTAATTTGTTTGCATACAATCACTACTTTTAATCCTCACATTTTTTCCCTGCTTGAGTTTTTTCTGAAGCACGAAACGGCTATCAATTCCGATGTTCATTCCAAATTACCAGATCGAAGTTTCTAGCTATCTATAATTTCATAAAATATGTATAGACACAAAACTTATTCGTATGATTGTGAAGTGAATGCACAAGCTGATCCCACCTCAAGTATTTCTTGTGTTGTCCGTCCTTTTATTTTGTTTCTTTCTTCATTTTACGATTGGAAATACTTGTTTGATTTTATGTTTTACACAATGTAATGCTCTGCCATGTCAATGCTCTTAGATTGCAACTCTTAAAGAGAGTTTAGCTAAGAAAGACGAGGAGATAGGGGCGCTGCAGAAGCCGCTTAGAGATACAAAAACTGGAGTTTCTGGAGAGAGAAGGGGTCCTAGATCAATGAGGTAAGTACAACTTTTCTCGAACTAAAAGGAATTACATTGATATGAATACACCTCAACGAAGCTTCAAATAAGCTGCAACGATAGCTAGTTTGATTTACGTGAGTGCTTAGCATTGGAGTGCCTTTATTAGATAGTTTCTTCCAAATATTGGTTTTAGTTTTATTATGTATATGATATATCAATGTGGATAGTTTCATATACTATTAACTTTAGAAAATTCCAATTAACATTCGATTTCCAAACGGTAACATTGCCGGTGCTAAAATATTAGGACTCGTTCGTGCAGGTAACGATGGAGCTGATGGCTCTTGCAGAGCGAAAAACATTGATAAGCACGTATATATATAGGTATTATAGCGTTAGAAATATTCCCTGTTTGTACAGATAAACTGACCCTGATCACATTTTTCTTCTTTTTTTTGTTCTCGTTGTCTTCACTCTCAATGCATGTTGATCGACTCATAATTTTTTCCTAGTTTGAAAGAGAGATGAAGAACTAGGAATATCATAGGTTAGGATATGTTTTGGCAAATTGTACATGTTTAGAAAAATTTAATTAGAGAAGTGTATTATATGCGCATCGATTTCTGTAGACTACATTTCATGGTTCGTACGAGTTATTGTCACATCCATTGGCAGCGATAATGAATATTACTAAACGGAATATGTGAGTAATGCATGAACTATAATTTAAATAGTATACGTAGTGGACGTTGTTTTAATTCAAAATTGGTAACGTAAGAAAGATAAAGAAAAATTGATTGAAACTGTTAATTAAAAATGAGACTCTGTCACATTACAAAAAAGAAACTTATCACATATAAATATAAACTAATAATTTTGGTGGACGGACTAAAATATAAAAACAAGACTGTTTTTTTGGCCATGGATGGAATGAAATGAGTATGAGATAAGAAAATTTGGAAATACTACAATGTGATAATTTCTCCCTATTTTCTTTTCTCTCATTATATTAGTACTAGTATAAATTTGCTATCAAAGAGAACACACTCTTAATCTAATTTTATTTTTATGTACTTAAGTATTTTATTTGCATTTAGAATTTATTTTTTCCTTATGTATTAGGGTGGTGTTTGGTTTACTAAATAAAATAGTAGATCTACGATTAAGTTGTGAGATTATTTAGTAGGAAGGGGTTAGCTATGACTAGATGGACAAGCGATCGGTGATTGTTTTATATGAACTCTTATGACATAGAAAACGAGCTGTTTCGGTATTTCGTGAATAATTAAACAATTTGTAGATATATAAAAAACTAAATACGAGATATATTAGTTTGAAGGCTAAAAAACTTAGGATTCTAGAAAGGTGAGTTCAAAATTTTAGATAGAGTTGCAAGTACACAAAAAGTTAAGGTTAATATTGAAATATTTTAGATGCAGTCTAGTAGTTTGGTAAGCGTTTCAACCACTCTCATCTTATGTATCTTTCATGCACAAATATACACTTCACCAACATCTTATAATGCTCTTAAATTTATCAACTTGTTATATATCCCTTCACTTTCATATGTTTTAAGAACTAGAATTATCTTTTCTGCTTTGATTTTTATATAATTTGTAAGTTTGATGATTATGGTTACAAGGATAAAATAAACTGAAATATTTTGATGTTTACTTTACACTTATTTGTTTATTTTGGATGATCAATAATACGAAATGAAACCCCAAGTGCTCTAGCAGTTAAATGTTTTGATTATGCATGCCTACTAATGATTATAGATATAATTTTGAGAAATTGCCCAAATATTATTTTCATATATGTCAAAAATGATACTCCTACTACGGTTCATTACACTTTAACTATTTATTATATTTTTTTTCTAAAAACAATTGCGCAAAAGAAATGCCTCAAATAACGTGGGACATATTAACTAAGCAAAGTGACAATTATTCCCTAGACAAATGTATTAAGGTTCTTCTACAATATAAATCCACATTTAACTGTCTCCGTGTAGCTACAAATACAGATCAATTAAGAGGGAAAATAGGCTAATGTATTATGTGTACATATGGGAAGATATCAATAATTAATGATTATCATGTAGTACTATTTTTTATGGATAAATTACAAATTTAAAGATCGTGGCACGATGGACTTATGGCACGCATTGCAAATTTAATTATCATGCAGTACTATAGTTAATAATCTAGTAGACAAACAACAAAACATATTTACGCACAAGGTAAAATCACGCAAAAAATGCGAAATCCTCGGGAAAAAATATATAGGAAAAAGGAAAAGTTGTAAAAAGGTAAAGGAATGTAAGCAACATGTGTCAATAGAATATGGAAAGATTATAAGGCATGTTGTGATTGGAGGTTTATCGTAGTTTTGGTGGGTAGAAATGGGTGAAGGTGGTTGGACCGTTCATGCCCATAATCTCGACTAAACACTCCCTCTCACAGATACACATTAATTTAATTTTTTGTGTATGTATATTGCATTCACACCTGAATATATACAATCAATATTTACCATTTCTTATCTTCTCTTTAAGCATGAGGTCAGAAATTGGATACCTAATTACAGTATATAAATACATCAAATTATTTGGCCAGTCAGTCTCATGACATATAGTGCATTGATCATTGGGATGGGAATATGGGATATTACCCCTGAATACCATGAAAACCCCAAAAAAAAGAAACTCATTTTGTCTTTAATTCAAAATATAAAAATATATTTATCTGCAATTTATACATTAATTGATTTTATTTTATGATCGATGGTAAATGTAAAGTGTTGTGGCAAAAATTTAAGGCAGGTCATAAAAATATTTATAATCAAGAAACAATAAAATTCTAAGTTAATAATAAATGTGATTCTAACTAATCTCATACGGAGTTTAATTAAGTTTGGATGATTTTTCACTAAATATAGATTGTATTATTGTATCATGCTTTATATTCAGATCATGATCAAAATCGATAGCCACTACTTTTAGTATGTACGAGATAAATTCACATGCCTAAGTAATTAGATCATACTTTATAAATCGAGTGTGACAGACTTAGTATAAATACTTACCCGCGACTCAAATTATAGATCTCAATTTAGCCTCACAAATACTCACTTTACCACTAAATTATTTTTAATAGGACCACGATATTGTGTTTTACTAGTAAGTAGGAGTATCATTTAGTCATGATGACTAAGGCTGTAAGCTATGCGGCAAGTAAGAAAATGCAACAGAAATCGTACTATTCTCTTACCCAATCCTATATCTCAATAACAAATCAGATAGAGTAATTAATACACATATGTAGCTTGAAATAAAAAAATAAAAAAAACCCCAAGGCATTAAGAAAATCTAAAGATGGATGCGACACACTATCTTTGTCAAAGTGTTAGCTGTAAATATCACAATAAACAAAGACTTTATAGTGAGGAGAAGAAGAGGCTTGTCGATGAAGGATCGATCAAATGGGCAAAGCTATGAAGGATAAGAAGGGCCCATTAATAGCCGGCTCTGGATGCTGCCCTCCCTACTCGATCTGCTTTGTTTCTTGCACGACCTAAAAACGAACACGACACAGCACGATGGAGGAAACTCAGCTTCCTCCGGGGTTCAGATTCCACCCCACGGATGAAGAGCTCATCACATACTACCTTAGTAATAAAGTCTCGGATTTCGAATTCACAACTAGGGCTGTTGCTGATGTTGATCTTAACAAGTGTGAGCCTTGGGATCTACCAGGTATATTATTCTCAAAAAAGTTGTGTAGTTTTTGTTAATTGATCAACATGTGCATGTTCTTAATTAGTTTCTGCCTTTTTTCACATGTTGCAATTTGGAGTTTTTACTTTGGGCTATATATGTTTGTTTGTGTTAAAATTTTATCCAAATTTAACTTTCTTCTTATCATTTTGCCTCTCTTGCTCCTTTTAGTAAAATTTAAAGCTAGCTAAAATGGATTGTTTTATAAGCTAGCTTATCCACAGCAGATTAAAATCAGACTTAGAAAATGTGCCAACAATATATAAGTATAACCCCGATTCTATTAGTATGAGGATTGTCGTTAGTCCAAATCAGACAATATCATACTAATACTGAGTTTGCGTTGAAAATGCAGCAAAAGCATCAATGGGGGGAAAAGAGTGGTACTTCTTCAGCCTCCGCGACCGGAAGTACCCAACAGGGCTGAGGACGAACCGGGCGACAGAGGCCGGGTACTGGAAAACCACAGGAAAAGACAAGGAGATATACCGCGGGAGCGCGCTGGTGGGGATGAAGAAGACTCTCGTGTTCTACCGGGGGCGGGCCCCGAAGGGCGAGAAAACCAACTGGGTGATGCACGAGTACCGCCTCGACACCACCTTCAAGCCCGCCAAGGAGGAATGGGTCGTCTGCCGAATCTTCCAGAAGACCGCCGCCGTCAAGCGCCCCCACCACTCCCCGCCGCCCTCCCCGCCCGACGAGTCGTCCCCCGGCGACATCGAGCTGCCCAGCTTCGGCATGCCCGCCTCCCCGCCGCCGCATCCTGACATCAGCGCTATGCAGAATTATGCTAATGATGGCAGCGTGATGAACTGGAATGCGGATGCGGCAGCGTCTAGCTCGATGCCGCCGTGGCCGTTGCTCAGCACGAATCTGTCGATGAATCTGCTGCTGCACACGGCGCTGCAGCTCCGCGGGCGCGGTGTGCAGCAGCAGGCGGCGGAGGGTTACGGATTCGTGCCGCAGATGAATGTGTTTGGGAGTCATGATTTTGGGGGGTCGGGTTTCAATATGGGTTCGGCTTCGGGCGTTGTGGAGTCGGTGCCGCAGGGGCAGCTGCCAGTGTTGGAGCAGCCGCCGTTTAATGTGGACTCTAACATTTGGTGATGAACATTTGTCGACTAAATTGACATGGAAGCAGTCGAAACAAACAGAGATCGTGTAGGTTCAAATTGGGGTCTCCTGTTTAGAGTGGGAAATGTGGATGTGGGGGTGAGTAATTAGGTAGGTGATGGGCAAAGTCCATTACCGGAATAAATCAAGAGAATAATGGTAGGATGTATTTACTAGTACTACTAGTTAATTAGCCGCTGCATTGGGAAATATGTCCTTTGTAAATTGTATTTATGTTTTGTTGAAAACTCATGTTCGATTACTTATAGATCATCTCTTTCATGCTTATGCCAACAATTTTTGACACCACGCGATAATCCGATATGAATCCGCACAAAATTAATGAGTTTGAGTCAATTCTTATTGGGTTTGAGTCCTTGTCGGGTCGACCCAATAAAAACCCGATGAATTTGGATTGGGTTCGGTTTATCCGATAAGAATAAAATTAGTATTTTAATAATTTTTATCAATTAAAAAGATATTTATACTTTAATTTTATAAATAGAAATAAATTGTGATAAATTTTTAATCAAGTTATAACAGATTTTAAAGGTGTAATATAATGTTCTGGTCATTATAGTGCCGTGTCAAGCTAATTTTTATAGTAGCGTATTAATATTAACGGTGAGACTTACAGTTTTAGACATGGATTCCTAGTCTACAAAGATCTCTCCATCATGTTCAAGATTTAAGTCTAGATTCTCAATAAGAATGACTTGCTCCTAATGAGAAGTCTGCAAGGTATCAAAAGACAAAAGCACAAGATGAGGATGGTAGCAATAAGAATTTCCTACAGCCAGAACTGATTTTACTAAAACTTTAATTTTGGATCAGTTGTTATGATAGAAACAATTTGTGTTGCTCTTGCTCTCGCTCTCGCTCTCGAAAGCAATTAGAACCTCTAGTGTTTCAAGTTCACATTAAATAAACTTTCCACAACAACCTCAGAGCATGCACAACGGTGGATTGATGTGTAATTATAGGTCGATTAAAGCAATATGGTTTTGCACTCAAGTTCAATTAATTAACCCAAATATTACCACTTCGCTGCAAGATTACAACTTCGTGTGTAGTAATTTAAGGTGTCGATCCACAGGGAAGGAAAGATTATTTAACTCTAAAACATAGAAAACACATACTAAAGAGGATTTTAATTTGAAGATTTTGATTAAAGATCATGTAACAACAATTACAAGAAATTAAATAAGCTAGACGAATGAAGAGAAGAAATTGTTACTCCAAACATCCACGGATAAAACATTGATTTATTCTAATATCCAACTCTATCTTATGAATTATGGGACTATGAAATCAATTCTCGATGCTAGCACTGAACATGCTCGACAAACAATAGTTTAAGAATAGTTGAACACATATTCTATAAACTAATTTTCATTAATCTATGGATCCTACGGAAGCGCGGGACTCAAAGATCAATTACTATAAGCACAAGAAATCCATTATCAAATTATCATTTGAACAAATCTAATTGATAATTCATCACCACAAGGATCTATCCTATTCAAAGTTAAAGAGACATTTGATTAGGATTATGGAACTACTACTAATGATGCACCAAAAGTTGTGATGAAGACGATCATAAGATAAAGAAGAACATAGCATAAATCACATGAATAATTTATTCGTCTACATGTTTAGAGCAACACTAAGATTTTTAGCCAATCATAATCAAACTAGGAGCAATTACAAATGGAAAGAAAATCCTTTGAACCATGGAGCTTATAAGAGAATGAATCTTTGACTTAGATAATTTTCTCAATTTCTTTTCCCAAGCTCTTGACCAAAAGTACACGTCACTTTCCCTTTTGCTTATCTTCTCCAATTCTCCAAAATTCCTCCTACTGATCACTCATCTCAATTTTGATAAACTTGAATTTCTCTCCAGATCCGTCTCGATCTCTCAATTCTCCCTCTGTAAAAACATGTCTTCCCCCTCGTCACCCCCTTTGCTCTCTGTCTTTTCTCCCTTTTTAATTCTTCAAACCGCCGAGAAAACTGTCAATTGCAGTTGAGAATGAACTACCCGGCCGGGTGGAATTTTACAACTACAAAATCACCCGGCCGGGTGACTGAAATTCGACCCTTCCTGGACTCGCGCTGCTTACAAGATCTCACCCGGCCGGGTGGAATTTTAACTCCACAAATTCACCCGACCGGGTGACTGAAATTCCTCCCGTCTGGACTCCGTATTCCTTACGAAACGCACCCGACCGGGTGTGTTTGTTGGTGCAAAACTCACCCGGGCGGGTGATTGCTGCTGCTGCGTGAAACGGTTGTTCGGAGCATTGGGCGTCATTTCCGATGGATTTCCGGTGAACTGATGTCCTCCGTGCTCATCCTCAATGATTGTGGGATATGCAGCAAGAGGTGAGATGGCTCCAGATGGGGTGATCCTCGTCAGCATGCTTGTTACATATGCTGTGCAAGTGAATTTGTTGCTTTGAATCTGGTTCTGAGGTTGATCCAAAGAATTTGGAACATTTACAAAACTGTCCCAGTTAAGATGTTTTCCATAAAGGTTCGAGCTTTCGCCTCCATTATTCTGCTGTGGTTGGTTTTGAATGGTGAATTGACTCTGCAAATTCATGGAAAATATGTAGCACTTGGGGGAAAAATATAGACAATATGCTTCGCATCAAATACCCCCAAACTTGAGCTCTTGTTCGTCCTCGAGCAAGGTTGATTTTAAGCACAATAACTCAACAAAGTCTAACCCACAAAAAGTTTTCATCACAAAGAATCATGTAGGAACGTGAATGACAAAATCTAAACCCCCAACAATTCCAATCAAAAATTCCCACTCTCAAGAACAATCACCTATCAACCTAGAACTTCAAGTCAAGGTGCATTTCAAAGTAAGTCCAAGCATAAGATCATACAACTCAAACCATCATCAATGACTCGTCAAGCATTACTAATCACGTAGACTCGCGGATTTCAAATCAAACTTCATTAACTCTACCAAGCTATTTACAAAACATCCACAATGCATCAACGAAAAGGTCCAAGGTCTTCGTTCAAGGTTGTAATGGGGCTAGGGATGAGGTAGGATAAATATGGATAGTCAGCTCAAAGGCTACACATTTGAGTGCCAAATTCTTCCCTCCTACGACTTCCTTCCAAAGATCAAACAACAAAAACTTACACATTACAACCAAACTTTCACTCCCCCAAACTTGAGATCATTTTAGACAAGATCACATCTTAAAACAAAAAGAAGTTCTAACTTTATTTCTCAAACTTTTCATTCTTTCTTTCTTTCTTTTTTTTTTGAAAAGACCTCGACTTTTGCAAAAATGGAGGTCGTCTTTTTCTTTTTTTCTTTTTCTTTCTTCTAAGAACTTCATTCTTTTCAACTATACATTACATCAAGTCTAAAAATGTCTACTCTTTACAATTCACCACCCAACACTCCAAACTCAAATCACCAAAGCTCAAACTTGTTTTTTTTAGCACCCAAATAGTAGCAAGGTCCATTGATGAGGCTAAAATGAGGCTTATTTAAGTGGCTAAGTGATTGGTTAAGTGTTTACACAAATAATAGGGAATTAAGCTCAAAGTGGCTTCTAGGGGGATCATGTATAGGACTAGGCATGTGATCATTTGGCCATGAAGTTCATCCTAGTGTCTTATCCTCCCAAATCGTTGACACAAATGAATACAAGCACGTAACTCGATAAAGCAAATCAATCCAAAATAATTTCCACAAGACAAGCGATTTTCATACTCTCCTCAACTCAAGAAATCGATTGTAATCACAACATGCTCTTTCAAATAAATTCATGCACCCATTCCATTCATCCTAAGCTTCAAAGTTCAAGTAAAATCAAGCAAGATTTCCCAACCAGAAAGCCGAAGATCTAACATGCACCCGTCAACTACATAGATTCAAAACACCTTTAGCAAACAATACACCCAAGAAACATGCATCAAGCAAGCATAAAAATCATTGACAACCCCTCCAAACTTGAATGCTTCATTGTCCTCAATGCATGCAAAGAAGAACATAAAAAGTAAAGGGAAAGAAAACTCCCCCAAACTTGGCATGAAGTTCGTAGTGCATTTGGGTGGGAGGGTGGGTGTATATTCCTTTGCATGTGTGCTTTCTCCTAAGCTCCAAATGAGTCCTATCTCCATGTTGCTCCTACACAGATAACAAAACCTACAAAACGAAACACTCAATTCAAAATAAATGTTAGATGAAAGAATTGAGCAAACAAAACCTCCAACATAAGAAATAAAAATAAAAGAAAAATAAAAACTTGGGTTGCCTCCCAGCCAGCGCCTTTGTTTATAGTCGTTGGCTCGACCTTCTTCATCCTTGATCTACACTTTTGAGTCCACAAGTGTAGCCACTTCTCTTGCCTCCATGCCACTTTCAACTCCAACATAGGCCTTCAAGCGTTGGCCATTCACCTTCCACAGATTGTCATTTTTCTGATCTCGGATCTCAACAGCACCGTAGGGGTACACCTTGTGCACCACATAAGGACCCCACCATCTTGACTTGAGCTTGCCCGGAAACAGTTTGAGCCGAGAATTGTATAAAAGGACCAGTTGTCATTCATGGAAATGACGAGGCTTAATGGCTGCATCATGTATCTTCTTAGCACGTTCCTTATAGAGATCAACACTCTCATATGCATGAAGCCTAAACTCATCCATTTCATTCATGTCAAACATTCTCTTCTCGGCTGCCGCATCATAATCCAAATTGAGCTTTTGCAAAGCCCAATAAGCTTTATGCTCAAGCTCTACCGGCAAATGACAAGCTTTTCCAAAAACCAATTTGTATGGTGAAGTTCCAATCGGGGTCTTATATGCCGTTCGATATGCCCACAAAGCATCATCTAACTTTTGAGCCCAATCCTTTCGAGACGGCTTCACCACTTTCTCAAGCACCCGCTTTATCTCTCGATTGGAGACTTCAACTTGACCACTCGTTTGGGGATGATAAGGGGTAGCAACCTTGTGTTGGACACCATACTTCCCTAGGAGGTTTTCAAACAACTTGTTGCAAAAATGAGTTCCTCCATCACTATAATGGCTCGAGGTGTCCCAAAGCGGTTAAAGATGTGATTCTTGATAAACTTCAACACCACTTTGGCATCATTGGTTGACGAGGCCGCTGCCTCTACCCATTTGGACACATAATCAACAGCTACGAGAATGTACTGTTGCCCATTAGACTTGGGAAACGGTCCCATGAAGTCTATTCCCCAAACATCAAAGAGTTCTACCTCGTGAATGTTGTTCATTGGCATTTCATTTCTCCACGAGATATTGCCGGTTCTTTGGCAACTGTCACATCTCTCTACATAGGCTTTTGCGTCCTTGAAGATCGATGGCCAATAGAATCCGGACTGAAGCACCTTAAATGCTGTTCGACGAGCTCCAAAGTGGCCGCCATATACAGAATCATGACAAGCAGACAAAATCTGAAGGTGCTCATGCTCTCCAACACACCTTCGAATCACTCCATCACTACAAATACGGAAGAGAAATGGATCTTCCCAAACATATGTGCGGGTGTCACTCAAAAACTTCTTCTTTTGGTTAGAAGACAACCCTTCTGGTATAATACCCGTGACAAGGTAGTTCGCCAGATTGGCAAACCACGGCACATATGCTTCCCGAGCTTCCACTTGCAACACTTGTTCGTCGGGAAATTTCTCATTGATCCTTTTTTTTTCTCTCATCTTCCGTCTCTCCCAATCCCTCTAGTCTAGACAGGTGATCAGCTACCAAATTCTCGGTCCCCTTTTTGTCTTTAATCTCCACGTCAAACTCTTGTAGTAAGAGAATCCATCTCACCAACCGAGGCTTTGCATCTTTCTTATTCATCAAATATTTGATAGCTGAATGGTCCGTGAACACTACCACCTTCGTGCCAAGTAAATATGCCCGAAACTTCTCAAAGGCATACACTACTGCTAACATTTCCTTCTCCGTCGTGGTGTAATTCAATTGAGCTTCATTGAGTACTTTGCTAGCATAGTAAACGGCATGTAGGACCTTGTCTTTCCTTTGGCCTAAAACGGCCCCCACAGCATAGTCCGAAGCATCACACATCAACTCAAACGGCTTAGACCAATCGGGTGTGATAATGATAGGAGCTTCGACTAGTTTTTTCTTCAGCAACTCAAATGCCTCAAGGCATTTCTCATCAAAGACGAATTTGGCATCCTTCTCAAGTAAGTTGCAAAGTGGCTTTGCAATCTTTGAAAAATCTTTGATAAAACGTCGGTAGAATCCCGCATGTCCAAGGAAACTACGGATGCCCTTCACATTTGTTGGGGGAGGTAACTTCGAGATCACATCAATCTTAGCCTTGTCCATCTCTAATCCCAACTCCGACACCTTGTGCCCCAACACTATGCCTTCATTGACCATGAATTGACATTTTTCCCAATTGAGCACGAGATTCGATTCTTCACATCTTTGTAAGACCCGTCTCAAATTTTCTAAGCAAAGATCAAATGAAGATCCAAAGACGGAGAAATCATCCATGAAGATCTCCATAATGTCTTCATTCATATCGGAAAAAATTGCCATCATGCAACGTTGGAATGTAGCCGGTGCATTGCATAACCCAAAAGGCATCCGGCGGAAGGCATAAGTTCTAATAGGACATGTAAATGTCGTCTTTTCCTGATCTTCCGGGGCAATTGCAATCTGATTATACCCCGAGTATCCATCCAAGAAGCAATAATGAGAATAACCCGCAATTCTATCAAGCAACTGATCGAGAAATGGCAATGGAAAGTGATCTTTTCTTGTCGCCTTGTTCAATCTTCTATAGTCCATGCAAACTCTCCATGAGTTTACCAATCGAGTTGCTAAGACTTCATTCTTTTCATTGACGGTCACGGTTATTCCTCCTTTCTTCGGTACACATTGCACCGGGCTGACCCACTCACTATCGGAAATGGGATAGATCATCCCAAATTTCAACAATTTTTTCACCTCTTTTTCTACCACTTCTTGCATAAGTGGGTTCAACCTTCTTTGTCTTTCTCTTACCGGTTTAGCTCCATCTTCCATCAAGATTTTATGCATGCATATAGCGGGGCTAATTCCTTTGATGTCGGCAATGGACCATCCTAGAGCTTTCTTGTGTGACTTCAGTAGCTCTATTAATTTGGATTCCTCTTCATTATTCAACAAAGCCGATACTACAACCGGTAATGTTTCATCATCACCAAGGAAGGCGTATTTCAGATTTGTCGGGAGTGGCTTCAATTCTAACTTTGGTGGTACTTCGATTGACGGTTTTACATCCGCCACAAAAGTATCCACAACACTCATTCTCGAGACTTGGTTCATCAACTTGAGAATCTTCTATTTCATCAAAATCGACTTTAAGTGTCGAACCATAGTCTCTCTCCAAACTCCCTTTGTCATATACACTTCCTTCTATTCTTGCCGAGCAACACATTTTGTCAAATATGCACTTATCGAGGACATCAACTCTAAAGCACGCTTTTGCATCACTAGGATGCTTCATCGCTTTCTCCACATTAATGGTCACTTGCTCACCATTAATTCTAAACGTGACAGAGTTGTCTTTAGCTCCTAACAACACATCTCCCGTGGCAAGAAACGGTCTACCAAATAGAATTGGTACCTCTTTGTCCTCGGGCATGTCCAAGACTATGAAATCAACAGGGATGATGAATTTGTCTACTTTGACCAAGACATCCTCTACTATTCCCGTGGGCTTCACGATGGAATGATCAGCCAACTGTAGAGCAATGTCGATGGGCTCCATTATGTTCTCCAGTCCAATGGCACGTGCAGTTTTCAATGCCATGAGTGAGATTCCCGATCCTTGATCTAACAGACATTTGGTGAAGATTGTATTGCCGATCTCACAAGGAATCACACAACTTCCCGGATCCCTCTTCTTCATTGGCATCATTCCCGAAATCAATTGTGAGCAATTCATGCTCAATGCCACTATCCCCTCATCTTGCAATTTCTCCTTGTTTGCCATCATATCCTTGAAAAACTTGGAGAACTTGGGAAAATTAGTGAAGAGGTCCACTAATGAAACATCCACATTCACTTTCCGGATCACGTTCATCATCCATTCAAAGCTTTTCTCTTTTGGAGCCCTCTTCTTCCTCTTGGGTGGATATGGTGGAGGAGGAATATGGTCGGGGAAGTTGAACTTGCTTTTCGGATCTAGTGCTGGACTTGTCAACATCTGTCTCTTTGATTCCATCTCTGCTATCTTCTTTCCTTTCTCTTCTGCTGAAAACTTTCCACTTGAATCGGATTCTTCACCATGTTCCTTGCTGCCGGATGCAGCCTGTTCTTGACCATGTTGGGCCCCCTGCACCAACGCGGGACTTCCCTTACATGCCTCGTCCGCCCCTGCGTGCGAGGAATGCAAGCCTAACATCTCATCCGCCCCTGCGTGTGAGATGCCGGAAGTACCTTGGCCGTCCATTAATGGTGTCGAATCCAACTCTCGACCACTTCTCAAAGTTACCACTTTGCACTGTTCATTACCTCTCGGATTGGGCACTGTATTACTTGGGATGGTATTAGGAATCCTTGTGTGTGATGCTGTAGCAAGCTGCCCGATTTGAGTCTCGAGATTCCTCATTGTGGCATCGATCTGCCCAAACTTTTCCGCCGTCTTATCTTTGAAGTTCTCATTCTCCTTTTGACTCTTAGTCATGAAAGAGAGAATCTGTCCCAATTGATCCTCGACCGATGGCTTCTTCTCATAACCCGGAGGTTGAGTGTTGTTCCTCCATTGATTACCCGAGTTGTTACTAGGACCAACTTGATTCCACCCCGTTTGTTGAGGCCTCCAATTCTGCTGATTATTGTATTGGTTGCCTTGATTGAACCCTTGGCGATTGTTGCCAATATAGTTCACATCCTCCACGGGTGGTCCTTGAAGACTTGGGCATTGATCAGTATGATGCCCACCTTGGCACAACCCACATCTCATCACCGTCACAGCTTGGGGTTGAGGAGTCAGTTGAAGAGATTTAACTGCCTTTGTCATCGACGACATTTGAGTGCTAATGTCCGCCAGTTGAGCCTCAATTGCGGTCACTCTTTCCGCATCCTTTGTAGCACCAAATGTATCTCCTGCTCTATCAGCCCCTCGCCTTGGATTGTGCCAATTCCGTTGATTGTTGGCCAGCCTTTGAAACAAAGCCCTCACCTCATCGTGAGTTAGATCATCTAGGTTCCCATTCGAACCTGCAGTCACCAATCCCGTGCCTTCACTGTTGAGTCCCTTGTAGAATTTCAAAAGGTCATGCCCCGGAGCTAGTCCGTGACTTGGGCATTTCCTTATCAATTCCGTGAATCTCTTCCATGCTTCCGCGAAGGACTCGTCATACTTCTGTCGGAAAGAGGTGATATCCTCTCTCAACTTCTCAATCTTCATAGGAGAATTGTATTCCAAGAGGAACAACGTCTTCAACTCTTGGAACGTTGCTATGTTGTAGCCCGGGAGTGAGTCATACCACGCTCTTGCGTTCTCCCTCAACGAGAACGGAAATAGGGCCCTCTTAATCCGATGATGCTCCACATTTGGAGGTCTATGCGAGTTTGTCAGCTCATAAAAGGCATTGAGGTGGCTCACCGGATCTTCCTCATCCCGTCCGTGGAAAAGATTTCCTCCATTCACCAAACTAATGTAGTGAGGTGGAATGTTGACGTTGTCGTTTGCATAAGCGAACTCCCCCGGATGCTCAATTCCCGATCTTAGAGTGTCGCCAAACCTCACCACGTGTGGTGGAATCTCATTGTGATCTGCCATTGATTCACCGTCTGAATCCTGATCCCTTTCTTCACCAAAGAGTCGGTTACTTCTGAATGGACTCGAATAGTCCGGGAATATCTCAAACTCTGAACCTCTGACCTTACTTCTTCTTTGATAACAGAGTAGTCCAAACGGTGGTGTACCCTGTGATCGCGTGTGCATTCACTTGTTTTTTTTTTTTTTTTTTACCTGCGCAACAGAAAATACACCAAGCACAAGCACAATATATTTCCCTATTACCGAAAGCGAGACCTCTCGACAACTTCGGGGTAAGTACTATAAAAAGTGTGTGCTTAAGTGAAAAACTAAACTACCTAAACTAAGAGTTAAAAGATGTCACCTAGAAAATATACTCCTTCGTCTTCAAGTCCAGACGTGGTAGATAGCTATCACCTCCAAAGAAAACACGAAATGAGTACTATAAAAATAAAAGAAAGATCAAACAAAAATAAAACAAAACACAACTAGAAGTTAAACAATCTATTGCCTTCCCCGGCAACGGCGCCAAAACTTGATGTGTAATTATAGGTCGATTAAAGCAATATGGTTTTGCACTCAAGTTCAATTAATTAACCCAAATATTACCACTTCGCTGCAAGATTACAACTTCGTGTGTAGTAATTTAAGGTGTCGATCCACAGGGAAGGAAAGATTATTTAACTCTAAAACATAGAAAACACATACTAAAGAGGATATTAATTTGAAGATTTTGATTAAAGATCATGTAACAACAATTACAAGAAATTAAATAAGCTAGACGAATGAAGAGAAGAAATTGTTACTCCAAACATCCACGGATAAAACATTGATTTATTCTAATATCCAACTCTATCTTATGAATTATGGGACTATGAAATCAATTCTCGATGCTAGCACTGAACATGCTCGACAAACAATAGTTTAAGAATAGTTGAACACATATTCTATAAACTAATTTTCATTAATCTATGGATCCTACGGAAGCGCGAGACTCAAAGATCAATTACTATAAGCACAAGAAATCCATTATCAAATTATCATTTGAACAAATCTAATTGATAATTCATCACCACAAGGATCTATCCTATTCAAAGTTAAAGAGACATTTGATTAGGATTATGGAACTACTACTAATGATGCACCAAAAGTAATAGATTCAAACAAGGAAATTGTGATGAAGACGATCATAAGATAAAGAAGAACATAGCATAAATCACATGAATAATTTATTCGTCTACATGTTTAGAGCAACACTAAGATTTTTAGCCAATCATAATCAAACTAGGAGCAATTACAAATGGAAAGAAAATCCTTTGAACCATGGAGCTTAGAAGAGAATGAATCTTTGACTTAGATAATTTTCTCAATTTCTTTTCCCAAGCTCTTGACCAAAAGTACACGTCACTTTCCCTTTTGCTTATCTTCTCCAATTCTCCAAAATTCCTCCTACTGATCACTCATCTCAATTTTGATAAACTTGAATTTCTCTCCAGATCCGTCTCGATCTCTCAATTCTCCCTCTGTAAAAACATGTCTCCCCCCTCGTCACCCCCTTTGCTCTCTGTCTTTTCTCCCTTTTTAATTCTTCAAACCGCCGAGAAAACTGTCAATTGCAGTTGAGAATGAACTACCCGGCCGGGTGGAATTTTACAACTACAAAATCACCCGGCCGGGTGACTGAAATTCGACCCTTCCTGGACTCGCGCTGCTTACAAGATCTCACCCGGCCGGGTGGAATTTTAACTCCACAAATTCACCCGACCGGGTGACTGAAATTCCTCCCGTCTGGACTCCGTATTCCTTACGAAACGCACCCGACCGGGTGTGTTTGTTGGTGCAAAACTCACCCGGGCGGGTGATTGCTGCTGCTGCGTGAAACGGCTGTTCGGAGCATTGGGCGTCATTTCCGATGGATTTTCGGTGAACTGATGTCCTCCGCGCTCATCCTCAATGATTGTGGGATATGCAGCAAGAGGTGAGATGGCTCCAGATGGGGTGATCCTCGTCAGCATGCTTGTTACATATGCTGTGCAAGTGAATTTGTTGCTTTGAATCTGGTTCTGAGGTTGATCCAAAGAATTTGGAACATTTACAAAACTGTCCCAGTTAAGCTGTTTTCCATAGAGGTTCGAGCTTTCGCCTCCATTATTCTGCTGTGGTTGGTTTTGAATGGTGAATTGACTCTGCAAATTCATGGAAAATATGTAGCACTTGGGGGGGAAATATAGACAATATGCTTCGCATCATGGATGCTGGCCCCGTGTCTGTCCGTGCCAACGGCAAGGACGAGGCTCGCCGCCGCTGCGCTCGCGCCGGTGGCACGGCGCTGCTCGATGCATCGAGTAGCGCTGTGACAGCGAGCAGGCAACGTGGCGGCACGCGATTGGGCAACGGCTAATATTTTTTTATTATTTAAAATTCGTTATTTAATTTTAAATAATGATAAAAAATAAAAAAAAATTCCAAATCCCAAAAATATGGCCATTTTTTTGCCCATTTTTCTGATTTTTTTTGAATTTTTTCCCCCCAAAATCATCTATAAATACACACATTCATCATCCATTTATCACATCAAATCATCTCTCATACAAACTATCAACACATTCATCCCTCATTCAAAACTCAAATGGATTTCACCCATCTTATGACGGAAGTGGAGCGCGAAGAACAAGAATACTACGAACAACATCGTGCCGCTTACGAAGCATATGTCGCGGCGAATACCCCCGCTCCTCCTCCTCAACGAACTAGATCAACTCGCCGCCACATCCATCGTGACCGGGAGGAAGCCCACGAAAGGCTCGTTACCGACTACTTTGCCGACCAGCCGCGGTTTCCGGCAGATTACTTCAGGCGCCGTTTTCGCATGTCAAAGCGCTTGTTTATGCGAATTGTCAACACATTGTCCGCACGTGTTGAATTCTTCCAAACAGGTCCAGATGCAGCCGGCCGACAAAGTATCACGCCGTTGCAGAAGTGTACGTGTGCCATCCGACAACTCGCTACTGGGCAAACGGCCGACATCTTCGACGAGTATTTGCATATCGGTGAGTCCACTGGAATCCTTTGTCTAAAAAATTTTTGCGAGGGCGTTCGTTCAGCTTTCGGGGATGAATTCCTTCGGGTACCCACCACCGATGATTGCCAACGGTTGCTTCGTCTTCACGAATCAGTCCATGGCTTTCCCGGAATGCTTGGTAACATTGACTGCATGCATTGGAGGTGGAAGAATTGTCCGACTGCTTGGAGGGGGCAACACTTAAGCGGTCGCCGACTACCGCCTATGGATTTGGCATGCATATTTCGGCATTGCCGGATCCAACAACGACTTGAACGCGCTCTGTTTGTCACCCCTCTTCAATGATGTGATGAATGGTGTAGCACCGACGATCGACTTCACTGTCAACGGAACTACATACCACATGAGTTACTATCTCGCCGATGGTATCTACCCAAGGTGGTCGACTTTCGTGAAGACGCTCAGCAACCCGCACGACCCGAGACGGGTTCTTTTTGCGCAACGTCAAGAGTCCGCGCGGAAAGACGTCGAAAGAGCCTTCGGGGTCCTTCAAGCCCGATTCAACATTGTGAAGGCCTCGGCTCGGCTGTGGTACGTGAATAATATAGCCGACATCATGTTCACGTGTATTATCTTACACAACATGATTATAGCCGACGAAGGGCCGAGGGCGGCTAGCTTCTACGACGAGGATGAAGCTGGAAGCTCAACAGCGAGGTCTCCCCCACGCCGAGGTGAGCATACGACGGTTGGCCAGAGGATCGAGACAAGGCACACAATGCGCGATACCCGAACTCACATTCAGCTACAAAGAAGACCTAATCAAACACATGTGGGCAAAATTCGGCAACGAGTTGTGGTTTTTTTAATTTTTTGTATTTTAATTATGTAATTTTTAATTTTTAGGATTGTAATTATGTCGTTTTTATTTTATTTGTCATTTGTAATATTATTTAGGTTTTTTTAATGAATTTTAGTATTATGGAAATGTTTTTGTTTAATTGAATTTTAAATTAATTGTGCTCGTACTTGCGGAAGAGCACAGCTGTGGGTGTTGTGCTCTTGTCAGAGAGCAGGCAGAAAAAGTGGGCTCGGGCCCACCACCGTACCGCTAGCAAGAGCACGATTGTGGATGCTCTCAAGGTTCTGGTATCAAATGAAATGAAGATAAGGTGTAAAGACTGAAGGAATAGCTGCGAATTGATCATTATTCTCTCAATTATAGCTTGCGTTGAATTTCTAATTAGCCATGAGTGAAAAATTAAAATCATTATCATAATTATTGATAAGCGACTGGTCAATTGCTGACTAATTCGCGAGATCAATTTTTAACCATTAGTAATTAAGATCAATTTTTAACAATTAAATTAAGAAATTTAATAATTAATATAATACCAAGTTAATTAAATTTTAAATTAAAATAATTATTAAATAAAATTAAAAAATATTAATGTCAATTCTCCCTTATTAAAAACACAATTTTTAAGCTTGAACAGACAGCGGAGGACACCGACAAAAATATCTAAACTTCTACGAGAAAGTTGGGAAGATCAAAACCTATTTGACTTTTGATCACGATTTATGCTCCAATTCTTCCATTTCTTCGGAACTCAACTGCAATCCAGTTTGTGTAGTTAAGGTCGGTCTGCGCAATTACTCAATTTGCACTATTTTTTACTTTATTTTCTGAGTGTTGCTGCTGTTTGCATCATGCATGTATTTTACTACCGTTGTTTTACTTGGTAGCTGCAGTTTTGAGCTGATTTTGTTGTTCCTTTCAGTTTGAAAGAATTGTTGCTGTGGAATTCTGATTCTTATGATAAACTTTCATGATTTGGAGCTTAGTGAAATTAATTGCTTTATTGATTTTTCTCTCCTTTTGTGGATTTGTGATTCAAAATTTATCGTTTGAATTAGTGATCAGTGCCGTAATTTTTCCCAAACTATATTTAGAAAGTTTGACGTGTCTTCTATTTTCGAATTTCTTGATTTTATCCAGTTGAAAATTGTGTTTACAGACTCAATTTCTCTACCAGTGCTTATGTAGTTAGTTCCTTTCTTCTTCCTGAAGTTTGAGAAAAATATCGATATCAGTAATTGAGTGATTGCAAATTATGAGTAAAAAGCTACGATGGCCGAATTGAAAGACATTTGCAACTTTAGTTCACTAACATCTATCATCATTAAGGTGCTTGAAATGTCCCACCAGACTCAAGATTTCTCCCCAAGAGTGGATCAGGTTGGATGGGTTGTAATTTGGTTAGATGATTGCTTAGGAAAGATCTTTTTCCAAAATCACAAACAAAAAATGCGAAAAGCATTTCTGACGATAACTTGCTTCCAGACATTTGAACGAGCTTCTCACATGTTCATATTTTTTTTGACTACTTTGAGAAACTCTTTATTGTTAGATCACAAGAAGAAGTTAGGAAAAGTCTAGTGAAAAGTCAGCTATACCCCTATCGTCATGGGTTGGACAGCTACAGATGTACGATAAATTTCATATATTTCATGTACTTCCCCCATTGTGATTTCTAGCATGTTCATTAGTATCGTGACTGATACCTTGAAGAGTTTCAGTTTTATATTATTCCATCTTCAGTTGTCATTTTTTCTCAAGGCTTTTTAACTCCAACTAAGTTATCAGCAAATTCTTCTTTCCAATTTTCATGCATAAGGCCTGGTTTCTTTATGGAACACTTTTGGCCAAATAAGTTGGAGAAAACTGACTGAAAAAACTTGGCACGGGCATAACTTAACTAGTTTCCACATTTTGTTGAATACGATGGCTCTGTAAAACGTGTCCGTGGATAATTATTTTCTTGAGTGACTCACTTGCATCTGGCAGAGTTTGCAGTGACAAAGATGAGAGTTGAATTTATCAATTATGAATTAAACTAGATTGTCCATGCATTCTATTAGCTTTTGCTCTTTCTTCCATTTTGAACAGTTGCCACAGAATGTAATAAATACCTAAAACTGAATCTTCAGTTTTTTGGAGGTACGTACAGACCTTTCCAAAGGTTTAACCTTTACCTTTAACAGAATCCAAACCAAGATGAAAATTATGAGTACGTGTCATAGAAAATGCTGAAAGTTAGAATCTCATACTACTTGATTTTCCTCCAAGTGTGCAGTGTTGAAGTTTCTTTCTTCTCTTTTCTTTTTGAAAATTTTTTAGTTGTCATTTATTGCAGTGAAAGCTTTGCACTGTTAGAGATTTGTGTCATTTTCAGTATGGCTCAGGATGCTCTTCCTAGTGCTGATTCACCCAGGAGACGGTCTGGTCTATTGAGAGATCAAGTTCAGTTAATTAAGAGAAAGGATACTGATCGTTTTGAAATTGCTCCAATCCAAGATCCACTCGCATTCGAGAAGGGTTTCTTTGTATTTGTCCGTGCATGCCAATTATTGGCTCAGAAGAATGAAGGGATGGTATTAGTGGGGGTGGCAGGTCCTTCTGGAGCTGGGAAGACGGTATTTACTGAGAAGATCCTTACCTTTATGCCTAGCATTGCTGTTATAAATATGGATAACTATAATGATGCTTCCCGTATTATTGATGGCAACTTTGACGGTACACTCAACCTCCTTTGTATTCTCATTCTAATTTTTACCTCATAAACCAGAGATTCTTTAACTCTTGAGTGCTAGATCAGTATGAAGTCAGCATTGTGGCTCTTGCTGGAATGAAATTCAGATTCTTTCCATTCTCTCTCTTTTCTCACTTTCTTTATGATGGTCATTCAAAGTTTTGATGATTGTATGCAACTTATTGCATAAAATTTAGTTGTTTAAACCTTCTATTCTTTCAATTTAATAGAACCTGTATAGCTTTGAAAATGATGCTTTTCTTAAAGTGCCTTTTATATGATTCAGTTATATGGCTGGAGTGGTAGTACAAGATTAACCAATTCTTATTTTCTGAATTGTGAATGACAAAAAGGGTTCTATGTGTATCAACTCATAACATGAAATTGAATAAGTCTTCATTTTTGTTGAAATTTATGATGACATTCAATGTGGTATTTGAGTGGTTCACATCAACAATGCAGAGATTAATATTGACAGCTCCATTACGATGTTTGATGATAAATTAATGTGATGTAGTTACCAGTTCTCTTTCTTGCTTTCCATCTTTAAATGTTTCAAGAAACCATTAAGCTGCTATTACTGGTGGATTACACAAATAGTATCCTATTAACACTGTAGTGCTTCATATCTTCTGAACAGATCCGCGCTTGACAGACTATGACACACTACTTGAGAATATCCATGGTCTCAAATCAGGAAATTCTGTCCAAATCCCCATATATGATTTTAAGTCTAGCTCTCGAGTAGGCTACAGGTTAAGTGTTCTCCAACTTTGTGCCATAGCAGAAGCTGCTGTATCTATTGTTCTTTTGGATGGTCTATTGCTTCTTTCCCAAGTATAATTATTGCAACAAAAATTTGTAGTATTGCTCTTTGTTTTTTTGATAGAACTGATTTCATTATATATTTAAGCATTAGCAACATCATGCTTTACAAAGAAAGAAATGTAACTTAAACTGTTGAAGTTATTAATACTTGTATATGTTAAATTATTAAATAGAATATGGAGAATACAAAGCATGGTCAAAAAGGAGTTCGGCCTTTTGTAAATCAAATACTTCATCATTTAGCAGTTGAAAGGTCCAATAATCCCCATTTATTCAAGCAGTAGTATCAGATTATCTTTTTACACCAATAAATAACCTTAAAGGCCTAGTTTCAAGTTGATTTTCAGCACCATTTTACTTTCCTTTTGATTTTCTATCAAAACCGACCTGCTGAATTTTTGGAAGTAAGGAAGTTGAATGGTGCATAACCCCTGTTGTAAACCTACTTTCTTTTGAAAAAAACTGAGTATCAAGCTCATCAGTCTTGCTATTATTCAGCAACTGTAAGCCAGTTGCTTGTCCATCAAACTATTTATTTTATTTCTAACTGGGATGGCTGAGTCCTGAGGGATCCTTGTTTTCCTCTGCTGGAATCCATACAACAGTTAAAGTTAATTAAAAGCTTTAATCTGCAGCTCAATGTTTACTGTTAATAATTATTTATTACTACTACTTTGTAGTGCTACTTGCTAGTCTCTGCATTTCCTTGGCTTCCTGCAGTCGATATTCAATTGATTCAACTTTTAACATTTCATGAATTTTGTTCCTTGTGCTGAACCTTCTTTTGCTAATGCCTTTCCCTGTTTCAATTCTCATCTCAACTATGCTTGATATTTTTCACTTCTCATGACAAAGACCCAACTTACTCCATACATCTAAAAGCCAGCACTCTTTACATTATGGATGGCATTTTAAATTTATCTTTCCTATTGATAGTGAAGCCCCTTGGAGTTTAACCCAGTGGACACTGACAAGTTAAGTCTTAGTACTAACATATGGGCACTATGGACTTGATACTCCTCAGAGGTGCCTGAAGACAGTGAGGCATAAAAAGCACCACCACCAATAGCCTAATGCTAAAATTGCCACCTTTCATGAAGAAAATAAATAAGTAGTTTCTAATTCTCTATCTGTTGTGTTTCTTTTTGGGGCAGACATGAGTTTCAACAATAGCTTTTGAATTTTTTGTTTCTAATATTCTGTATAATCTGCCCTTTTGAGAACGCATTGAATTCAAAGAGACTATCATATATGCTTTTTCCTTTGTGTTTATTTTTCAGGCATGTTAATTGTACCCATCCAAATGTATATGTTTCTGCTTGAACAAGTTTTTTTTATTAACCTCTAACACTTAGCAGGACCCTGGAAGTTCCTAGCTCCCGAATCGTGATTATAGAAGGAATATATGCCTTGAGTGAAAAGTTACGGCCTCTCCTTGACCTCCGTGTCTCTGTTACCGGTGGAGTGCACTTTGATCTTGTAAAACGTGTCTTGAGAGACATTCAACGTGCAGGACAAGAGCCTGAAGAGATAATTCATCAGATATCTGAAACAGTGCACCTTCATCCTTGTTTATACCATCGTAAAAATCTTTATATAATTTGTATTTTAGAGATGAATTACAACAGTCTTATTGTATCCATGTATACAGGTATATCCGATGTACAAAGCTTTTATTGAGCCAGATCTGCAAACAGCACAAATAAAAATTATTAATAAATTTAATCCATTTTCTGGATTTCAAAACCCCACCTACATATTGAAGGTGAGCAACATTATCTAGGAAAATCAGACTTTTACATATGCATATCCCACATTTTGACGGCTAGATTTTTTTCTGTTTCCTGCTTAAGTCAACAAGGCCAGTGACTGTAGATCAAATTAAGGCCGTCTTTTCTGATGATTATAAAGAAAGCACAGAGGAAACTTATGATATTTATCTTCTACCACCCGGTGAAGATCCTGAAGCATGTCAATCATATCTGAGGATGAGGAACAGAGATGGAAAGTACAATCTCATGTTTGAGGTTAGTTATTGCAGAATTTTGTGACAATAAAAATCATAAATGACAAAAGTGAATCCATAAGCTTGCTTGATTTGTATTATTTAGTGAAAATCTACCACATTATGATGATATCATTTAATTCCAAATTCCTTAGAACTCGCAATAGTATCTGTGAAAATTCTCATGTTTCCTGACTTTATTTGTTGGCTACTTTCTCCCTTAAACTCTATTTTGTAAGTCTTTGATACAAGTGTAAGAATTCTATGTTTCATCTTGGATACAACAACTTTGACTCTGATGGAATAGCAATGTCCATTCATGATACTGATTATATATGAGGTGTTTCATTGTATGATGGGAAAACTAGCTAAAGGTAAAAGATCTGTTGATGACCTTAGAATCTAAAATACTGGCAGTAACAGAAGCATTATTTGCCTTTATCTCTTAGCCCAGAGCCTTCTTTCGTTTATAGTTTCACATGATGGAAGCTTTATTAGGACCAGTGTTTCACAACTGTATTTGTTGCCATTTCTAAAGTGGTATAAAATGATGAGTTTGGGAGCATTACGATCATATATTCTTACTCCAGGAATGGGTTACTGATAGCCCTTTCATCATATCTCCAAGAATCACATTTGAAGTGAGTGTACGTCTTCTCGGTGGACTGATGGCACTAGGGTATACAATTGCCTCCATTCTGAAAAGAAGCAGCCATGTATTCTCCAGTGATAAAGTTTGTGTAAAAACTGACTGGTTGGAGCAACTTAACCGCAAATACATCCAGGTATTATGTCATTCTTCTAGTAAGCTACCTACTGCCTAGTTTTGTGAGATTCGTGTTACTCAAGGATGTATACAATGTTTTATTTCTTTCTTTAATCCTCTTTCAGTGGGTTGGGCCTGTTGTTTGTGATATTATTTTAATGCCTTTTAACAGCAAGCCTTCTATTGTTCTAGAAAGATTTAGGTTAAGTAACAAAATTCTGGAACTTCCCCACTAGCAACCAAAGCCAGCATTTACTTCTAAATTGGTCTTTTGAGATGCCAATATAATCCTCTTCATGTAGTTGGAGTTATAAGACCTGCCTTTGGTCAATATGCGTTACCTCTAGGTCTACATAAGAGCCTGAGGAGCAAATAATTATCTGATTGCTTTGTATTGAATGTTAGGTGCAAGGAAAAGATCGTATGTATGTCAAGTTTATTGCTAAAGAGCTGGGCTTGGATGGTTCTTATATTCCACGCACATACATAGAACAAATTCAGTTGGAGAAACTCATAAATGATGTAATGGTATGATATAGTTGAAAATTTCTAGATTTAACTTAACTTTTTTTGCACTCTTGATTGTCTCCTGTCTCATCCCAAGTTCCACAGGCACTGCCTGATGATTTGAAGACGAAATTAAGCATTGATGATGATTTGGTTTCAAGTCCTAAAGAAGCTCTATCCCGAGCCTCTGCAGATAGAAGAATGAAGTTCATGAATCGGTATGATTCCTTGCACAAGCTTATAAGTATTTTTCTGCGCTTTAAGTAGTTCAAAGTTTTCTGATATTCTCATTAATATAGTTTTTCACTTGAGTTTTTCCTGCTGTATATTTGAGTTCCCATGTTTCTCGCCATTTCTGTGAAACTCTTGAGGTCTTATCTCTTCTGAACATGTTGATTATTTTAACATCCACAGTGGGATTTCTCAGTCGTACACGACGAACCGTGATAGAAATCTAAGTAAGCTGACAAAACTTGCTGTTAACAATAGAAGGTATGATGGAAGAACCCCTGATTCTCCAGCTGCACTTGCTAATCAGGTGAGACTTGCTAATTTAGATGTTTTCTCAATCTTTTCTCTATTGATTTGGTGAGATTGGTATCTCATGCTTTATATATAACTTCAAAAACCGATACTCAACTTAGGGGCTTTAAGATAGTGCCTCAAGATTTGTACCATACTTTTCGAGTTAGCATTAAGTGTAAAATCACTCCTATATTTTATCATTTTCATGTCACCATACTGCCAGACTGTACCAAAGAATAGTTATTTAGTTCTTAGATCTATTAGAATCTCATACTACATGGTGTTCTATATGTTATTGTAGTGGAAGTGATGGTATTACTAATAAACATAATATCCATATTAAAGAACATAGTATAATTCTTCTCAAACTAGTCATACACGATCCACTTTTTCCATTCAATCTTATTATCTTTTCAGGGCATTGTTACTCAGCTGTCTGAACAAATTTCCACCTTAAACGAGCGCATGGATGAGTTTACTTCACGAATTGAAGAACTAAACTCAAAAGTTTCAGTCAGGAAAGTGTCAGCTAGCCAACAGAATTTGGCATTGCAGGCAGATGGCTGCAATGCAGTTGCACCCTCGTCTCTTTTCGGTGCTGGTATAGGTAACGGCCTGATGAGTGGTTCACTTCTGCCGAATTCATCCTCATCTTCCCAATTGGCAAGGGAATCTGCTTTTATGGAAGAGGTAATTTCTAGATTTCTATTTTACCATTCGAAACTTTTTCTCTACATTTATTCCTCACCTGTGAGGAGAATCAAAGACTTGAGACAGTTTCTTCGCGTGACTATGATAAGAAAGATGCTTTACCCGTCCTGTAACTGTTTCATGGTACTCTGTTGATTCCATGAATCCATTCTTTCTTCTGCGAGCAGGTATTACTCATTTCTCGTGGGCAACGTCAGATCATGCTTCAGATCGACAATCTGAGCAGCATGCTCCATGAATTTTACGGGGAAAGGTCTCATCAAGGACGAACCGATGGCATATCAGATTTAGGATCAATTGGCGTTCCTTTGCTTCTCTCTTTGGCTGTCGCAGGTGTTGGTATCCTGTTGCTAAAAACTATTTCGGCAAAAACATGAATGTGACTTGATTATGTTAGCCTGTGTTTGGTTACTCTATATTAACCCGAGATTGCTTGAGCCCTCGATTAATTTTGTCATATAAGAGATCAAGACTCACAAGACAAGACCTAATCTTGCGTGGCATTATCTCGAGACTAAGTACCAGACAGAGCTCACCCAAACGTATATTGTGAGATTAAATTGTCTAAACCACCAAATAGAATAGCACTTAAAACGACCATGTGCTGTGTTGTGAGGTATAGATAATGGACATGTTGTGCATATATATCGACAGATGAATCAGTTAGCTTTCTTGTACCTACAATTACATCCTGGGGTGGTTGGAAATGTGTTACAGGAGAGTTGGAAAATAATGAACAGTTTCGAAATCATGGAAGCATGTTAAGTTTAAACAAAACATGATTTCAGAATTTTTTCTCTTTGTTTTTGCAGCCGAAATCCATTTATTAGGAATAGTGTAGACATGAGGAATACTAAATCCAAGAACTTCAATCAGTATAAAAGCTTTGTTATTCAGTACACCCTCATATAAAATATAAACAATAAGTGATGAAAATGAATATTTGAAGATTCATTCCACGCCTCCTTATGGAAGAGCACAAAAAAACCATATGACTAAAGAGAAAAAGGTTTTTTTGACGATGTAAAAAATCATAACTATACCTAATGAGCACACAGGCATGGAATGGATTAAAATCATAGGATCTTTAAGTAATCTTTTAGTAGCGAGAGGACCGAGTTAGAGTAAGAAACTCCTTCAAATTTCTCAACCAAAATCCCATCCATTCTAGCTTGGATTGCATCAGACGATTCCATCTCATGTATCAAGTCTTTAACTGCTTCGTTTGCTTCGACAAAGGTATCCCCCATGCCGCTCAACATTTCAAGGGGAGATGGCGGCTGTGATAGCTCGACAACAGTCACCTGATGTCAAACAACGCATTAGATAATCCATACACTGATTCTACAAATAATACTGGTATGAACTAGATTCAACCTCCTCCGCGAGATGGAACAAACTAGTCATGAAATCTGTATAGGAAAAGGAAGCAATTGAAACACAGGGCCAATAACTTTAGGAACTTATGAAAAGCAATCGACTTGGATGCCTTCAAACTCTTGGTCTAGACTCTACCTAACGAGCATTTTTAGCAACCATGCACAGCAGTTGTTTTCAAACAGCGTGGAATATTCACAATAAATTTGACTAAAGCAAACCAAGTGATAGTTTGAAGCTCTGGTTATCGATTAGCTTTATTGACTTTTTTGCAAAACCCTGTACATTAGCACTTGGCATACCAAAGAAAGCACATTATCAACAATTATGTTAGCGATCCAAACTCTATGCACATCTAATAATTTGCTTTAATATAGACACCTGTCTCTCCAGTGGTATATTCGCCTTTTGTTTTGCTATAGCTATTGCCCGAGAAAGTCCTCCAATAGCATCAACCAGACCGAGCGAAGCAGCATCCTCACCAACCCAAACTCTCCCCTGTGCAGCCTGTTCCATCTTGTCCACCTGCCACATGCTAGCTTGAGTTTCAAAGAAAACATGAAACTACAGAATATATAGAATGATATGATGAAGCAAATTTTGTTGAATAGCATACTGTCATTGATCTTGAAGAGGCTGCCTTATCTCGAAACTGTTTGTACATGTCATGTGCTCTCTTGGAAAAAAGTTCAGCTTCATCTGCTCTGCAGATCAAATACACTAATCACTCAGTGAATGAATTATACCAAGTACAGGGTTAACGAATCTTCATTGAAGTTCTAACCAGAACATTGAAATATTGACTAGATAGATAAGTAGGCATGTAGTAAGTCCAAACGATGACATTAGAAAAAAGGAAACGGAGTTATGTTCACTATGTTTTTCTTTGAATATAAATAACAGTCGACAAGGATAATTTTCTTGTTCTCAGAGACGCAGTCGCCACTTGGATATCCTATACTCACTTACATAGCTGATGGGACCTATTAAGTAAGTGGGTGGAACCTTGTACAGTGATCATTGAAGTCTAAAAAGCATGCCAAATAAGTAATGACTGAAACATGTTCCATGGTATCAGTACTCAAATCAGTACAACTCAAACAATTTCAGAACTCTTACCAAGCAAACAGATTATGTAGACATGAACCCGAGAAGTATAAAAATCATTTAACAATGCTAAATGGTTCGGCTAGAATATCTGGAGTGCCATACACTACGTAAAAGTGAAAGAGAGCATCATAATTGCTGAATCTAACATCCTGATCTCTCCCTCCCGTTTAGACATATCTACATCATACTATATTAAAATGTTATGGGCAGCATATTACATGAGCATGCGATGGCTGCAAATATGTTGCCAAAACCATGTTCATATGACTGAAAAAAGAGATTTGTTTCAGGGTGAAAACCTCAGTAGCACATCATGAGGAACACTAAGTGTGAAATTAATCATGAAACTCATCTTACTGAAAAATTTAACCCCATATTGGCATATCTAAAACTCATGCAAGTATCATCAGTCTAAATATACTTATTACTTAAGTAAGCAATTATAAGTTTATCGATATTGGAGGAATGTTGGCTTGGCCTCGCAATGATTTCTTGCTCTCTTACTTTACAAACAGAAATGGTTTATGAGATAGTCTACCAACATTTAAGAGGACAAGACATTCACATATCACCATCAGCAAAACAAGGAGATACCTGAATGGTCGATGTTCTGCAGCAAAAATTTCTGCATATTTTCCTCTTGATATGATCTCTTTATTGTAGCCGATATACTCATATAACTTTCCCAAATTGAACTTGCCTATAAGTTGAAGTGAACTCAAATTTAAAATTAGTATAACCAATAAAAAATTAGTTCGACTGATAAAACTTTATTACTTTCAATAAATTAAAGTTTCTACTCCTACAAAATCAGTTTGGGCATAAGGCTCTAGGACCTTTAACACATTAACCTTCAATAACTAAGGCCAATATGCACTTTACAATTCAATTAATAATGCTATACATCGATTCTTTTCATGATCTAACAACCCAGCTGATATTTGAAACCATCCACATGAACAGTTGTTTAACAATTACACTTGATAGTTGAAATTGATTGAAAGGACAGAAAACGAATATCATAGCAGTGTAAAACAAGACAAAATCTGGGTTTAGCTAAGAACAAAGTTTTTGTCAGATAAAATTCAAGGTCTTTTGAAGGTAACCTGTCACGACTCCAATTGAACCAGTTAACGTAAGCTTCTCTGCTACTATAGCATTTGCAGCCATTGCCATATAGTAACCTCCACTAGCAGCTACATCGGACATTGATGCAATAACAGGCTTAGCAGCAGCCAAAAGTTTGATTTCCCTCCACATTCTGTAAACAATATACATACTAATAAACAAACACTAAATTTTCAACCTGGTGAGGTTGTGGATAACTGTAAAGGATTTCTCTAGAAAAGTAGACCTTACCAAAGGAACCAATTTCTATGATTCCGTTAGGTGCTATCTGCTATCAGCATCGAAAACAAGATACAAATAAAAGGACACTTAAAAATAGTGCTTACAAATCAGAAGCAAGTGCATCTCCTCCAGGGCTATCGATCCGAATGATAACAGCTTTGTATTTTTTTGACACTACAAAAAAAACAGTAGTATTCAGATTAGGTGATGAGAAATCGAAAAATGCTACAAAACATACTATAGGTTCATTTTTTTAATAAGAAACATGATCATATGTTCTAAAAAATAAAACAGTAAGTATTTAATAACATGTCTTCACCAATAATAGGTCTTAATTGCCAGAAGAAAATAGATATCATGTCCTTATTAGCAAAGGCATACCTTTTACTCTACGAATCTTCTGAATGAACTGCTCAGCAATAATCCTTGAGCTGGGCGCATTAAATCGGCCTGGAGTCCGGCTGATGCTTCCAGAGGCTCTAATTATAGCTATCAAATCTTTACTACCGGTCAACCCTAGAGTTGATCTTCTAACATTACAGTACTTTCTGCACGCATAATATATATTGCATCACAATCACCATCTTTTTGAACAATGTGAATAAAGTACTACTGCCTGGGCTAAATTTTAGTTAATAAGTACCTATAAGCTATCAATTACATTTCCAATATACTATAGCAGAACTAAGTAAACCAATTCCAGCTCGAGACAAAAGACAATAAGTTGCTTTGAAGAAAACTAGATCAGCAAACATTAATAAGAATATCTCTCAGAAACAAATGCGCTTCCATATTCAAAATTTTGAATTCAAGCTTCAATCACTCTCAGAAACAAAAGTCTTAATTATAAAAAAAATCACCCAAGGTCTGACTTCATGTACACTTCTTGACCAGCATAAGTGGTTTGGGTATAGAAAACAGACTTAAGAGATGTTAACATCAAAAAGTTTAGGGAATCATCCCCATACACTAAAGTCTTCAGAACCAACCATTCCCTTTTCTCAAGGAAACAAATTGTTTTAATAAAAGAGTATAGTACTATTTTGGTCCTAAACATATGGCCAAAATACGAAGTTGATCCAGAACATTCACTTTTTTAAAATCGACTCCTAAAAAAACGAAAACGTCATCGAAGTATTCCTTTTTTTACAGTTCCGTAAAAAAACTAATGGGTTAATGCTAATTAACCAAATTTTGACCTAATTAGAATATTAATCCATAATTAATTAAAAATAGCATACTAGTGCCACCAGAAAAAAATTTAAGTGAAAACTAAAGATAGATATACACCTGTAGCCAACAGTTGGAAGCAATTTGGTGTGCGGAATACCTAGACGTGTTCTCAGCAAGTCCATTACCTGAAATTTAAGATTATGTGAAGATGCTCTAAAGCGATTAACAAATTGAACATAAGCTGATATTCAGGTAGTAACACCACCAAAATACATGAGCCAAGAGAATTTTAATTTGGCATATAGACTAACCAAGTCTTAGAAAAAAGAAGCGAAAAATTTCGAACCAATTCCCTCATATTTTCCAACTTCATAGCCACAGACTTCATTCTCATCGCATGTAATTAGAAGTTCATTTCCTTATAAGAACATTTCAAGAAACCTCATTTTTTGAAAATGGAATTACTTCAGAAACTATTTCTCCAAGTAAACAATGAGATGATGTCCTAAAGGAAAAGTGTAAAAGAGCAGAGATATTGAACTTAAAAACTTTAATTCTGATTGGAAACTAAATACTGGATCTAACAAGACCAAAATTTTGGCATTCAGGAAACAAATTTCCTTGAATGGATATAATATACAGGCAAGGTAGATCAGCATGAGTAGAAGCAGAAATACAAAGTCTGCTTCTGTTTAATATTGAGCAAATAAAAGAACTGTCTAGCAAACCAAATATCAACAATTACGAAAGAATTGTGGTATACCTCATCGTCGTATTTAATATCTGTTATCAATCCTTCTTTCTTCATTCCCTCAACTTGATGTGCTCCTTCATTAATAAAATTTTCAATATCTTCTTTTTGTTTCCCTGTAGAAGACAAGACACATGGGTATCAGGCTCTCACACACTATCAGAAACCAGAAAAGTGAAGGCAATGTCACCTTTTGCAAGTGAAATTTTTTCGAGCCAATTTCTGTAGATGTTATCAAGCAAAGAAGCCAGCATCTCACGATTCTCATCAGACATGCTTTTGCGCGTAAGTTGGTCTCCGGCACTTTTGTATTTCCCAACCCGTTCAACTTGAGGCTCAACCCCAATTTTCTCGAACACACCTTTCATGTACCAATAAAATCATCTATCATTACTAAATTTCGGGGAGGAACAGAAATGATATTTATAGTGATAGAACCAACTCGAAACCAAACATCAGTTTAATTTGTTGGCTTTCAACTTGTGAGCATGAGTAATTCCAAACTCCATTAGTCCATTTATGTTACCCAATGTAACTGACTCACCACTAAGAAATGATGCCTGAACAAGAAACCCATATAATCCAACATAGGCATTTGGTGGAGCATAAAGTTCCTCACAAGCAGAGCCAATGTAATATTCTTTCACCCCACATGTAGGCACATAGCCTATGATGAACTTACCTACAAATTGCAACCTGCACAATAAGATGAACATCTATCCAGCATCTAGACTTAGCTTTGAGTTAAAAAATCTTAGTCACCAAAAAAATGATCAGCGGATAGTACAAAACAAGTAGGAATCATCTGATGAGGGGTTTGGGCAAATAAAAAATTTAATATAAATATAACAAACTCTCTAGAGAGAAATGCTATACAGATTTTGCTGTTCTAAAATAGGTATATTATACTTTACTAAAACGAATAACATCTCAACAAAAAGAAACGTTTCAAAACAATTGAAAGTACTAGATTGTAACAAATAAAAAATTTCTTTTATTGGCAGACTCTGGAAACAATAGTTATCAAGTTGAGGTTGCTGGTAAGTTAGCTGACAAAATTTATTTGACATGTGACAAGAATATGAAGTACTCCCTCTGTTTCCTAAAAATAGGAACTTTTGAAACATAACGGGGTTTAATACAAAATTGGTAAAGTAAGAAAGAGATAGAAAAAGTGTGTTAGTGGAAAATGGGTCTCACCTCATAGAGAGAAAGAAGTTTCCTAAATTGGAAAGTTTCTATTTTTACGAAACAGACCAAGATGAAAAGAGTTTCTATTTTTAGGAAATGGAGGAAGTATTTAGGTATTTTGAAATCCAAGTGTACAAGCAAGTGGTAGGTGTAGAGTTTTTGGAAAATTGAAGTTTAACCTTAAAAAGTAGGGCTGTGTTTCAAAAATCATAAATAACCGGCATACTATTGCCTTTTATTGATACTTTAAATCAGGAACTGGGAAAATGCAATGAAACTAAACAACTTCGAGATTCGCATTTTGGAAAGACAAGTGTGACTAGATTTGTAATGCAAACAATAAAAAGGAGTTCATAAATCAGCAAAAGTACCTGATTTTTTAAAATCTAATATGTGCCTCCTAATCTCATCTAGCTTTCCCCACCCACAACTCAAGTTATCTATATGGAGATAAATGCCTGCTACACGAGGATCATAAGCAGCTTTTTCGAAATTCCCGCAAATTTGAGGCAATGATAGTGCCCTGGAAAAGCTCCTCAGCTGATCTGTTATCTGACATGAATTACTCAAAAGTTTAACCATATGCGAAAACGAACTTACTAAGAAGCATGTCTCAATTCATTTCCCTCCAACGTCAAATCCTCATATATATAATCTTCAAAATATTAAGAAGCATAAAATGGCTCAATAGGATTAGGTTGTGCGTGAGGATTTCCATTACTAAAATATAACTTTTCCAAAGGAATTAGCCCCTTCCAATGAGGCAGCGAATCCCTCTCCCAAAATAATCATTCAAAAACTCAGGTACAATAGCACATTAATCCGATAAAACAATCAAAAAATGAACATCGTGAAAATCAATGATCAGTGACTGCGAAAGGAAGAAAACGAAAATGAATCATATAAACCTCGCCGCGAAGAACTAACTTGAGAACACTGCCGCTCTGGAAGCGTCGCCAAGGCAAAGCGAAGAAAAGTCTAGTCTTAACCATAAAATCCTCCCACGCAGTGCGCGGCCTGTAGACAAAGTCTCCGGTGGGATACTTGCCGTCATCATAGGCGCTGCCGTTGATCGTATCCGGCTTGGTTTCTCCATTGGCGTCGGCTGAAAAAACTCGGAAATTGGGGGTGTGTATATAGAGGCGGCCGCGTAAGGAGTGATCAAGTGGGAGGGAGGTCAAGTGGCGACCGCAGCGAAATAGGAGCTTCGACATTGATTCTCTTCTCTTCTATCCAATGGCTTTTCAGTATGCGAAGAATCCGCAACTTGGATTGCAGTGCTTGCTTGACAAATGGAACCCCCTATTTAATTTTTGCGAGAGGTAGTTGAATTATACTTGTACTAGATAGAAATTTAAAAGCTTGATTAGCAAGTAAACTTGAACCTTGATAATCTACAGATGTCCATCGACATAGAAAAATAAATGTCACATCTTAACTGCTGCTTTGGTGGGGTCAAGCAATCATTTCTCCCAAATGGAAACAAGTTCAACAAGAGATGAGAAGCTAGAGAAATGAACGAAATTAAAGAGGATAACACGTAAAGAAAAATAATAAAAGTTCAGATATGTGGTGCTATTTTTAAAATTTGAGAACTAAGTTGCAAAGTATATGGTCTAAAAATGTAAATAATTATTTAATTTATAAAATCAATATGAAATTGCTTTTTTGACTTAAAACCCTATTTACCATATAGTACTATAGTATGATTTATCATTTAAAAGAACAATTATATGTATTTAAATACTCCATAAGAAAATTAGATAACACTAGTAAAATAAACAAATACACTCTCCTGAAAATTTGACACATATTTTCATTTTGTCCATCCCATAAAATTTGTCATATTTCACTTTTTACTAGTGGATCCACATTCCACTAACTCATTCTTAAACTCATTTTTATTAATTTAAAATAGGAAATGCATTGTACAAAACTCTTTAAAATAGGAAATGCATTGTACAAAACTCTTTCAACTCATTCTCTATATAGTACATTTTTCAAAACTCATGTCCAGTCAAAATATGACAAAATTTAGGGTACGGACAGTACTCCCTCCATCCCAATTAAATTGAGTCAAAACTTTTTGACACAGAGATTAAAAATTATGTTGTAAAGTAGAAGAGAGGAATGGAAAATAAAAAGAGAGTAAATTATGACTAGATAATTTTTTTAATTACTAAGCTTAGTTGAGACCTGTCAAAAAAGATGCACAACTTCCAAATACATTATTTATTGATTTGGTGTGGGGGGTGTACAGAATTTCCAAAATAATGGAGGGCAGAACTGCAAATTATATGTAAAGCGTTACGTCACCAGCTAGGTATTCTCAGGTTCTTCCCACGGCGTCTTGATTCCCCCGTTTCTCGACTGTGCTGTGCTGCTCTCTCGCTCTATCTCAAGGCTTACCACAGTCTTCAATGAGTCGTTTCAAAGAGGAAGAAATTGGAACTCGTCTTCGAAATGTGGAGTCAGCGCCACAGCCGCCCTCTTCCAATGCGGTTATGCACGCAGAAGCTGCCTCAAGCAACTCCTGCAGACCTCATTTAGCTGAACAAGTACATTTCTCTTTCTCTTCTACTTCTTCTTCATCTTTTCCGTTTCATGTCTGGCAATTCCTCGTATTATCCTAGCTTATAGGTGTCATTTCGATTTTGAGTTTTGTGGAAATCGGTGGTTCTATGTTTCATTTTGATTGTGATTTTGGAGTTAATGAAGCAGAAAAACGGCAAGAGGACGAGTGATATGACTCTAGAAGAGATGTACTACAACAGCCAATATGATTTTGGAGATGACGAGGACGATGACAGTGATTGGGAGCCTTCGGCCTTGTCAGCCCATGATGTTATGGAAATTCCGAAGTGGTTTTGCCTAAATTGTACTATGCTTAACATTGGGGATGACACTCACTGCGACGTAGGCATAAATTGCATTCTGTTTTGGTTCTGTGACCTTTTCGATTTCATTATTACTTATGAGTAGTTGTAAGTTTTTCGCATTATTTTATCCAAAAGGTGTGTGGGGAACATAGAGAATCTGGAATCCTAAAGCGCGGATTTGTGGCTTCCGCCTCGTGTCGTGAAGGTGCTACTGAGAATGGTGTACATGCAGCCGATGGACTAGGTTTGAGTTTGATCTAACTGTTAAATTGACCATGTCGTTGTAATCTCATAACATTTTTGTAGTGACTTTTTCTTAAATTTATGGTGTTTTATCATTGAAGGCAACAATCTAGTAAAGTGAGGGAAAATTGGAAGATGAAAGAAGGGTGTGGTGCGAAAAGCTAACTGTCTTCTATGACATAATATATAAGTTTGTAGGCATGGACTAGCTGGGATCTGTTCACGAAAATCGTGCCATTATGCTTCTTGCACTAGGAAAAAGGTTGTTTTAGATGGTTCATTGGCCACTGGCCAACTGATGGCTTGCCTTGATTCATATAGTTTCTGGCCATCCAATTTGTTTAGTTAGTCCTTCACGCTTTAGGCTAATGAAATTTATTTGGTGTTGATGCCCTTTAGGCTAAGAAAACTTTGAGTTTTGTACTTGTTGCCCCCATACCCCATCAAAAAATGAAAGCTAAGATGAGCTAGAGTTATGAGTCAGCCATTTTTTCTAGTCCTGTCTGCAACTGTATTTCACAGTAATTTGTCTATTCCTACTTTTGATTTAGTCAGTTCTCGTCAACATACCTCATGGATTTTCTATTTGCCACTGAGAGAACTATACCTAAAATATTTATTTTCAGGCTTCTTTGTTTATTTATTGCTACAGTGAATTTTTAATTTTTAATATAATAATTTTAGAATTTTAGTTTATTGCCACAAATAGTTTTGTTGTGTTACATACCTGTCAACAAAGCTCACAATGTGGAATATTAGTCGAGATTTATGCTCTCTTTCAAATTGGCCAATTTCATTGTTCACAGTGGTTGAAAATTAATTGTTTCATTTGCTTCTGAACATGTATAGATCCTCTAGTGCAAAGTATTGCATCAGATAACCCTACTGCCATAGGCTTTGACGAGAGAATGCTCCTTCACGAAGAAGTATGGTAGTCTGCCCCCTTTACCTATTTCTCCACGCATTGACACCATGTTATCTATCATTTCAGAAATGAAGCTGTGACATAAAATAAATGTTTCACTTCACCCTCCCCCTCTGTATTGAATATATTTAAGTAACAATTCCCAACATTATTATCTGCGCATACTGATAATTTGGTTCTTCAAGTATGATCCTCTCCGTTTCCTGTGGCAGACAGTAGCCAGATATCAACAACAATCTTTTTGATTGGATCTGAACTTCTTTCCACTGTTTCTTTTGCAATGCAAAGGTTGTAATGAAGTCTCATCCCCATCCTGAGAGGCCTGATCGAATTCGAGCTATTGCTGCCAGTCTTGCGACTAAAGGTTTCTTAGAATTACTCATACCCTTCATCTCTTAACAAAAGAACAATGCTTCAATATCTAGCTGTCTTGTTATAGTGTCACGGACCCCTTTAATTCTTTGGCTGAGTGATTGACATGAAGCTTGGTGCATCTCCCTGAACTTGAAGGTATATTTCCAGGAAGGTGCCACCCAATCTCAGCAAGGGAAATTACTCAAGCAGAGCTTCTTAAGGTAAGATAGAGTGGCCAAATACTTTTTGTTCATGACCTACTTTGCTGCTAGAAGTCATAATATGGTACTTTGTAGTTTTTCTGGATTTCACGCATGGAAAGTTTCTTAACATAACTTCCTAAGTTCACACCAGAGGGATAAATCTAGTGCTGAATCCATTAAAATAATGAAAAAAATATAAAAATGTACTTCTGCAAGATTTGTGCTCCTTGCTGAGAAGGTGTTCATCAGGAGTTGTCAGGACCTGGTTTTAGAAAATTCAAGTTCTTTCCATGGTTATTGATGTTGGGTAAGGTGCTTGAGTGAGATGTTTATATAGCTGGTTCTTGCATATTTCTCTGTTTCCAAACTGGTGGTAAGTCTGAATCCATCTGAAGACCTAGATCATGTATTCCTACATTGCAACTTCTCCCCTAGGTCATGCTGCTGTTGATTTTTGAATGAATGGACATACAATGGATCCTGGCACATTCAGTCAGTTGTTTGTTTATGGCTTTGTTTGGCTATCTCATTTTTAAAATGGGTGAAATACTATGGGCTGTTATTGTTCGAAAGGTTTGTTGGTGACAAGAAAGGAATAGGTGAAATTTTAGGGATCAAGTAGAATCCTTAGAGAAGTAAAAGATAGGTAAAGTCCAGAGTTGGTTGGTGGATCTCGAATTCTAAATTTATGATAATGAAGAGATTTTGTATGTGTGTTGTTTCTTTTTCTTATGTTTTTGGAGATTGGAGTTGTATCTTTAACTATGATATCATCTTTATTTGAACAAAACCTTTTGCTTCTTGTCAAAACAATGAACAAAAATTCGCAAAAGGGATTAAGAGTGATTATTTTTCATGTGTTTGGAACTGAGAGTATGGTTATATTGCTAATACATATTCCATTTTTGAGACATTAGGTCCACTCCGTCGAGAATGTTGAAGCTGTTGAAATTACTAGCCGTGTTTTCTCTAGGTAAGCCTGCCTGTTGCAGTTAATGATTTCCCTGTCAATATGCTTATATGTTTCATGTTTATGGTGTAATGTACTTTTTTCTTTTAATAATATAGAAATGGATTTTGTTTCATTTTAATGCCTGCAGCTACTTCACACCTGATACATATGCAAATCAGTATTCAGCAACTGCCGCCAGGCTTGCTGCAGGCTTATGTTTTGATCTTGCTTCAGCTATATGGTCTGGACGTGCCAAAAATGGATTTGCTTTGGTAAGAAAACATTAAGACTTTTAGGAATCTCGTTTAAGAATTTAGCTTAGACAAAAGCTTATCATAATAGGTGAATAGACTAGCATTACAAACTCACTGTTCACCACTCCATCTTCAATGGATTAGGTTCGTCCTCCTGGTCATCATGCTGGAGTTAAACATGCAATGGGTTTTTGCCTTCACAATAATGCAGCACTTGCTGTGTCAGCAGCTAAGAATGCAGGAGCTAAGAAGGTTTTAATCATTGACTGGGTAATTACAATAACTTGTTCTTGTCCGAAGGTTACTTTGCAACAAGGTTTTCCTAACTATTCATATTATCATCTCGCAGGATGTACATCATGGCAACGGCACACAAGAAATATTTGACAAAGATAAATCGGTGAGATTTCATGGAGTGATGGGCTTCTATATTGATTGGTGCTTTTCAACCATTATAACTATTAAATTCTATGTATCATATTATTAGCTACATTTTAGAGGCATTGAAACTCTAAAGTCCAATAACTGACGATTTTTTTTTCTTCCTGATACTCAACTAGATGTATCTGGTATTTGTTGGTTCGTTTGTTGTTTCAGATTGTTCTTTGCTTGTGTGGGATTCTCTCATTTGTCTGTCTATTCAAAAAAATCCATCGCTGAACACATGATCTTGTTCATGATAGATTCTCTCATTTTTCTGTCTCGTTTTGTGTTTTTGTTTAGTTGGGTTTGGGTGGATGGACACTATAAAACCATGTAATTACATGCTCAAATTTGTTATTAAAATTATAAATTTATTTTTGGGACTTTTGAACTGTTATCTTTTGGTTGCGGTAGACATTATTTGTTTATATTCGATCTATTATTTTGATCGAGTTGATTGTTATCAATGTAGTTCATGATTTTTTTCTCTGATTCAAGAGATTTCATTTTGCTCTCTTAACCTGCCAGAGTTTTTCTCAGCCCCCCCTAATTTGTTTCTATTTTCAAATTTGACCTCTATTCACCTTCCGTATGATTCTTGTTTTGTGGTACTTTCTTTTTAAGGTTGTTTCTATGTTTTATGAAATCTGATTCCCTTCCTATCCATTAGACTGAAACAACTCAACTTCCTAGAAGTTGCTTTTTATCTTACAGTTCTCATTCAACAGAATGGTTGTGTTATGTCACTATGATGCCCCATTCTCTAATACTTGGGGAATTCTAAATGAACTATGCCATACATATTGAGCAACTGAAAACTGAAATGTTATCCTCTGCTTCCATTTTACAGTTCTTTTACTTGTATATTACGTAAGGAACCTTTTTGTTTGACTGTATGTGTGTTTTGTAGGTTTTGTATATATCTTTGCATAGGCATGAAGGTGGAAAGTTCTATCCTGGTACTGGATCTGCCTATGAGGTGTGTAATACATATAAATATAGTATTACTGTTCATGACAAGTGCCTTAAGTTGTCGCAGAATTATTTTGGCCTATTTCGTTCTCCCTAATGTCCTTTTATGTATTTCTCCATGATACCAGTTTACTGCAACATTCTATTTATAGAATTATACATTTCATATTTCCTTTCCTACGATTGGTTTGATGTATTTATTATTGGACGTGCACTATAAATTCTGTGGAAAAATAAAAAATACAGAAGCATTTTAGGCCCTATACTTTTTTGACTCCTTCCTAGCCATGTTCTGGATCATGAAAGTGGAGAGCTTATATCTTCTGTTAAAATTCAAATTACTCTATATAATAGTATGACGTAAGTTCAGCTCCTGATTTCCGTATACTACAGGTTGTCAGCAGAAATGTAATATCCTCATTTTCCTTATAAACTTTGTTTGTCAACAGAAATATTATCCATTGTTACTGTTAACTTTTATTTGTGAAGGTTGAAGGGAAATAGTATTACTTTCCATTTATTGATGTCAGTAACCTATCTCATATGTTACGGAAAATTAATATATCCATTGGTAACTGGTATTGAAATCGGTGTGGAAATGCGAGTTATACAGATGTGCAAAGAAACTACAATCTTACTAAATAGATTTATGAAAACTTCTTTTAGTTGTTCAACCTGGAACCACCTTGCCTTAATTAATTGTCGAAGTAGTCAACCCACTGAAGTACAACATATTCAGATTCATGTTGGCAAAAAGGAATGTAATGGAGTTGTTTCAGTGCACATGATTGTTGCCCTTGCTCGGTTAATTTCCATTGTTTCACTCTATATGAAATACCTATTCAAGTAAAAATTAGATCCATGAGTAGTCGAGACTCATATATACTTTTGCAGATTGGATCTATGGGTGCAGAAGGATCTTGTGTAAATATCCCATGGGGTCGCGGAGGAGTTGGTGACAATGACTATATTTTTGCATTTCAGCATGTTGTGCTTCCTATAGGTTATGGAATCTTGACCCTGTTGTGTACTTTTTGAACTATCTGATTCAGTGCTATTTCATAGTATGGACTTGTTGTCGATGCCTGTCTATGTCAACTTGATTGAAGGCTGCTTGAGTCACTATTGACTTGGCCAGAATTTTATTTTACATGCATGCACACCATAGATGATAGATAACACAATAGTATGCTCAAATGTAATAGGTGTGTCGGCTGCTTGATAGTGGATGCATTGTTTTCTGTCGTCTGTGATTGTTGCACGAAGATGCTTTTCTGCTAGCAACTTTCAATTTCAAATCATCATATATCCTTTGCATTTCTTTTTTGATTGAATTCTTATGAAAACCCACTCAATTTTCTAAGCTGTTATGTGCATGATGGAGCTTATAAATTTAGTATTAAAAGTACTGACTTGTGCAGACAGCGAAAATGAGTGTTTTTTTGGTAGCTCCCAACCTGTTGCATATATATTTAACTTGTACAGTAGTTGTTAATATACATAAAGGCGATGATTAACTTGTATCTGAACGTAGTAAGTTTTTCTCTATGCAGCTGCTGAGTTTGACCCAGATTTTACGATAATTTCTGCTGGATTTGATGCTGCACGGGGTGACCCGCTTGGTGGATGCGATGTATAGTTATTTCTACATTGAAAATTTTATTTTGTTACTTTTTGGTAAATAATCACAGTGCATTATAAACAAACCTTAAAGGCTCTATAAATTGTTTAGGTATGGAGGTTGTATCTTGCATGAGCTAATATTTATTCAGTTGACTAATTTTTTGATCTAGAATTAAGGCATAGACTGCATGAAGTCTCAATATCCCAACTCCCAAGTTAACTGATGCTTCTCATATCACTCGATATATGCATTTTTTTCACTTTCTCTCATTTTGTTCACATTCTCCTGTAAGGTTACTCCTGCTGGCTATGCACAGATGACACAGATGTGCTGTGCCCTCTCTGGTGGAAAAGTACTTGTCATCCTTGAGGGAGGGTTTGTTACTGACTTCTTCATCTCAATTGAGTATCATCCTTATTGTTGCCTTGAATTTCCTTTATGTATTGAACTCTTTTGTTTTGTCCTACACCTCCTGTCTGTAGACTTCTTTGTTCCTATATAAGAGCATCCTTATACCATCATAGACTTGCTCATGAAACCATATCCTTTGCAGCTATAATCTTCGGTCAATATCATCATCAGCAACTGCAGTTATTGAGGTAATACATTGGTCGATGATCTCTTACTCTGATAACTGTCTCTTCTGGTCATGGATACCATATATGAGCACCTATCTCCCCATGAAAAAAGCATTTACTCATGACTCTGGGTTTTTCACTCTTTCCCCTTCCAATAAAGACACTTTAACTGCATAAGGCTGTAAGCTAAACTCAAACTTTTATCATAAAAAATTACAATGGGGAGAAAATAATTTGAAATGGTGTCAAACTCTTGGTAAAGACTTGAGAGCGAAGACTGAACTTGATTGGAACATCCCAGAGTAAATTTACAGGCCTTTACTGGTCGAGTAAGTTGATTTCTTGATCTGTATTAGGGAATTTAAATTGGATCATTTAGTTTGATGCGAACTTCTTGTTAGTTTTAAAGACAGATGAATGCTAGCATACATACCTTGTACACTGTCTACTGTTGCTTTACTTGTGTTCAAAGTCTCCTTCCATGGTTGCAAAAATCAATCTATAAATATTAAACAATTATAATGGTGGTTTCCATGCCTCCTATTTTTATCCAATTTGGAATGCTGTGTTGGAAGCCAGATGCCTTTCTGCTCTTGATGGATGGCCTAAGCTATTTAACCTAAAAAAAGAACTTGAATTATTAGCCTTCAGTCACATAGTTTATTGGATGAGCTGGTATGTTCTCTTAATCTTACTACAAGATTAATGTTGCCAATGTTGGGGTTTGGTGCCCCTTGCACAGCGGAAGTCATGCAAAAACAAATAAATCAGATCTACAGATCTATTTGACTGATTATGGGATTAATTATCTACATGTTAAACAATCAATTGCATACAAGAACGCACACAATTCATGTAAAAGGAATTAAAACCTAGTTCATGAATTTCCTAGGTTTAGAATTACCGATCTGATTCTCCAAAGAATCGACGATTGCTTGTGCCTTCTCCACATGAAGATCTTCGTACTCAACCACGAATCTTCTAATATATATCCCGAACTCAGAATCTGACCTTTGGGTGGGCAAAACTTATCAGAATCGAAAAGGGCTTGATTAGAAAGAAGACAGAATATTAGTTTTCTCAAAAACTGATTTTTCGTCCACTCCCAAAGGGGAGCACGAAAATTAACACTTAATTAATTAATAATCTCCTTTTATATTGAGTTATAATGGGCCAGATTAGGGATCCATGGAGATCGGACTTGGGCCAAACCGGTTGGACTTTTACTAATTAAATTGAGCCCCAATTTAATACAAGTCCAACAGAATATTATTATCAGCTACTACAGTAAAATAATATTGACTGCCCGTCCAATCCCAAATTATGAGTAATCCGGGCTTTACCTCTTTAATTTATTATTTCTCGTGTTTAAGATATAAATATCCATTAATTAATTTAAGCCTGCTATTTGACTTTAATTAATTAATATCTTTTTCCAAGAATTGTCTAGTTCAAAATCTTTATTTATTATTCTGGAATAAATTCCAACCGCCCGGGTTTCTGAATAATAAAACCTTTTTCGAACACCTCTTGAGGATATTATCAAATTGGACTCACCCAGCACACGATTCATTTTCAATAACAATACTAGCACCTCTAGACATTAATTACCACTACCCAATATATCAGGATTCTTGGATTGCGAAAAATCCGCACCATTTGATAAATCAAAGTAGTGCATAATCAATATCGTATGCTCAATGTTATATCAACAATGATTAAGAAATAACAATCACCGAGACCTCGTCTTTCAGTAAATAGCAAGAAAGACTTATCTCGACTGTTAGATCCTTCAGTGCTATACCACACCAGTGTCGTTTATTTCCTAAGGTAAGGAAACATGCGGACTGACACTGCAACCTTTCACGATAGGTAGCCAAAGCCTATCTAGGTTGTGATATTCTATTTCTCTTCTACAAAGGACTGACTGCGTCACCTTCTGTGAACGTCGTTCACGACCAGTCTACTATGTTGAAGAATTAGACTTGTTTGCTTCTTATACATTTAAATGTTTGAGAAACATCTTATAAATGCATAAGCAAACACCAATGCGATAAAATTAATTCTTCTCGCTTTGGGTTAAAAATGGATTGTAGAGTTTATTGTATACAAGCAATTCTATCCGTGCAACATGCTCGAAATATGCTTTTCAGTATACCAATCCTAACAGCCAATCCTGGATTTAGTATTCTCATATGCATGTAGCTAGTTTCTCTTTTAGATATGTCTTCAATGAATAGTCCTAGTACTAGAAATGCTTTCCTTTTTTGTCCGCGCCCCTAGAAATAGAAACTTTCCTTTTTAGGAAATTTCTCTCTGTCGAATGAGGTGGGATTCATTTTCCACTGACACACTTTCCTTTTTATCTCTCTGATACTTTATCAATTTTGCATTAAAACCCATACCGTTTCAGAAGTTCCTATTTTCAGGGGATGGAGAGAGTATTTTATTATTTCAATTGGTGAAGTGCAGTAGTGATATAAAATCTCAAATTTGAATATAAGTTGAAGTTTGTTTCAGCTTGTTATTTATGAACCTGATTGTGTACCTCTTAATATAGTTATTTGTTGGCTTGGTTTTCTATCTGCAATTATCATTTGTGCCTTTTATGATTAAACTTTGTTTTCTTTATTTGTATTATCATATACACAGACACATTTATTCTTTTAATGTACAGTCATTTGCTCACTCAGTTCGCTGTGCATTTTAGGTCCTACTTGGAGAAAGTCCAAAGCAGAATGCGGTGCAAGTTATACCTAGTAAGGCCGGAGTTCGAGCTGTTCTTGAAGTTCTAAAGATTCAGTTGAACTATTGGTCTTCACTAGAATCCAAATTTACAAAGTTGCAATCAGAATGGGGATGGTATACCCTGGAACACAAAAGTTAGTATATCTTTCCTCGACTCTTTCATTCACTTCTTAAACTTAAATCCTGCTGTTCAAGTGGCTCAGACCTTCCATGTTTCCTTTGTGAACTATCAAATTTATATATTACATTCTGGAAAAATTATGTTTCATTAATATAACTGACGTAGCCGAATGTTTTTCCGAGTATATGTTTTGGTGTAAAGAATGGTGGATAACCGAAACTTCAAAATGTTACACGTGTGATGCTTTGACCAGTCTTTAGAAACCTACATAAATATATTAGAAAATGGTAAGATGATACAATAACAAAGAAATTGGGACAAAAAATAAATATTTAATTGCGCTGTGACATGTGTAAGAAAGCAACATTTATAGGATTGAACTATCATCCGGGATCGGATGCTTCTTTGAGTTCCTTCTTTAGGATTGAAATTACCTTTTCTGTGAGGTCTTTAGGTTGCTCGTGCCTTGTGGTTTGGGCCAGTTTGCCTGATGTATGGCTATCGAACTGTGTAATGATCTCTGCCTTCCATATCTTCCACTTAAATGAAAGAACTTATGCTTTGGTCCTTAAGAAATCAATAACAAACCTTTCAATCCTGTAGTTATAAGTTTGATTTGGTTGAGAGATTGTGGACACTAGGATAGAACTCATTGCTCATTTACTTGGATCGGTCCTTCTGTTTCTAGACATTAGATGGGGTTTTCATTCTGTGAAAATCGGAACAAATATATACAACTTTTTATCTGTAGAAACTACAATCGAGCATTTGTGATTGATGTATGAGATTCTGATGACTTATACTTTGAAATTGAGGTGCAGGCAAACTGAAGAAAAAGAAGAGATTGGAAAAACAATTACCAGTCTGGTGGAAGTGGGGGCGGAGAAGGTGGTTGTACAAACTGTGGTGCAAGAAGAAGATTTTGTAACTACATTGCTCTTATCTCCCCTTACCTTTTGTAGTGTATTTTAATCTCTATGCTGCTAAGTTATTGGAAAAATTAGGTTTTCTTTTTGTAACTGGTGACTAAAAAACTAGTGTCAGTGTTTCTAATTTATCAGTAGCAGTGGTAGCTTTTGTAATTGTTAATGTATGGTGCCACAAGACACAATGTACGAATCTGGATGCTGCATTTCTCGGAGCCCTTCCATTGCCAGTTTTAACATCGGCTCGATATTTCCTCTACGGCTCTACCCATTGCCCTGAAAAAGCAGGTTCATCTAATGTGGTTATGTTACGTAACTTGGAGATTATAGGAACATAGAATTGTTATTAGTAAAACATGCATGGAAAATATGCCCTCACGTGTATCCTCTTGTGGAGCAACCCTTTGGTTATTGAGGCATTGAACTCTCGCTTGTCTTCAGATTACTTAAGTTGGTATTTTTCATTTGCTTGCTCAAAAGCTTTGTTCTCGAATGGAAGCATGCATGGAAAATTTGCCCTCACGTGTGCCCTACGATCGTCCACCACAAGATATAGATAAAGGGGTTCGTTTTTGTAATAAAACGAACTAAAAAGTGAAGATGTAATTTTTTGTAAGAGGATGAAAATGATCGTCTGTTCTTACAATAATGATGCATTATCATTTGAATCATTTTCATTAGATATAGTAGTGCAAATGCTTAGTTTATTATAAAGAGCAGCCTAGCAGATCGAAGGGGCTAATAACGCAATATGATGGCTCCTTTAGTACATTGTATCAGTTGGTAAAACTAAAATGCATATACTAGTTGGTACATGAAACTGATTCTTGTTTGAAATTCTTCTTCTTTACACAATACTAGTTTAATATTTTTCTTTATTTTCCTTTTTAATGTTGTAGACTTGTTTGACCACGGGAGAGAGAAAAGGCGAAGACAAGATGCTCACACTGCCTAAATTAAACATGGAAAGGTGAGGTTTTGAGTCAGAAGAGAGAAAGCAAAGGAGACGAGATGTGTTTCACTTTCTGGTGGACCTAAGTTTGCCAAAACACTTCCCTTGAATTTGGGATATTTGGAAGTGAACCTTGAATGACAGAGTCTTGACTGGTGCCATTATTTTTGAACTCATTAACACATTTAATTAATTGAACATGTAATTTCTTTTTCCAATGTTGTCTTGGATCATTGCAAATCCCGATCATTGGTCTACCCAACCCAAATTTTGTTATTTTTCAATAAAATTTAAAAGTTTTTAACCCTTCATTCTCCACAATAATGAGTTGTAGAAATCAATCTTGAGAAACAATTTTAATTACAGATAAATCTGTGTATAGATACAGTAGACTGAGTACTTAACTGAAATTGAGACACAACATTACTCCCATAAGCATTTTGTACACAATACGAGATGAAAGACGGAGTCCTGAGAGAAGAGCATCCTAGCCTAAGTGATCGAAGAAACTAAATGAGTTAGCTGTTAACATTTGCTTGGGTGTCGGGATCCGACTGCTTGGGAGCTGGGGCACCTCCGTTCATCCTAGCACGTGCCTCAGCAAACATGCGCTGCTGCTCTGCCAATGCTTCTTCTTCAGTCATTTCAGCTCCGCTGCTCCATTTCCCACTTCTCACGGTGTCCTGTACCCATCAACAGTTAGCTACCATGCTACGATTAAAAAGAAGTACGAAGAATTCAAGGGACATAGAAAAGCATACCAAGGCATATTAAAGGTGCAACGATATCATTCTGGGTTTGGAATTTTCTTATGCATGTGGGGCAGTTTGATAGGCACTACGTAATATGATAAGACTTGAGATGTTTGGCTAGAATGTTGGCTAGGATGTATAAAAATATCTGTACCATATATATATACATATATTCAGTTTATTGGTTATATGGATGGATCCAACAAACTAATACTATATGTTATGCTTATCTTTTTGTGTCATGTCACACACACTACATGCAATGCAGAATCAAATTATGTGGTTCATGGATGCTGAATCATTGCTCTATCAAGGCTTTGTCTTTTGAAGCAAACATTGGGTTTCATAATTATCTATCTTCATCTTGTTATATGTAAAAAACCAGCCAGTAGAGAGAGAGAGAGAGAGAGTAGTGCTTACTATAGTCTCAACCTTGTGTTGCTCATACGCAGCACAAACTTCTTCTCTATACTCCGCGAATCCAAGAACCTGAAAAAAAAAATCCAATAGCCATTAACAGCTAAATAGGGTCAGAATAACTAATGAATATTAAATTCACAATATCAGAAGTTCTACATGTTTATTTAGAAAGAACAAAAGGAAAGCAAAAGACAATTAGGGGGGGGGGGGGGTCAGCACCCCACAAATGATCAAGTCAACCGAAAAACAACCTCCTTGTTTACTTGCTCACAAGTCACAAATTGAAAGGGAAGACATCATTGAAACAAGAAAAATAGAACATTCAATACTCCCTTCGGTCCCTATTAATTGTCCCATTTTTAACCAGTTCGGATTACAAGAAATTGTTTGACTTTGTTAAGAAAATTGGGAGGAAAAATTAGTGGAATGTGAGTCCGACTTTTATATTTAGTTTTATAACAATTGTGAGTGGAATGAGTTAGTGGAATATAAGGTTCACTTACCAAATATAGTAAAAGTGAAATCGGACAATTAATGGGGACCATACGAAAATGGGAAAATGGGACATTAACGGAGACTGGAGGGAGTATAAACTAAGACAGATCCCAGAATAAAAGCCCATCAGGTCAATCCTACCACATTTTGCGATATTCTCATGTAAAATTATACTCTTGTGGAGTATCTTAATACATGAATTTACAGTGTTCCAAACTTTTTAAAAACTTTAACCCCAGTGGTCCTCCGAGTCCTTTTAGTTCCTATTACTATCATCAAGAAATTTCATAGAATGGTACTCCATAGTTCTATAACAAACCTATATAAGTTCTTGGAAAAAAAATCCTAGTGTCTAGTGATAACCAACGGTCAAGGACCTAAAAGTACCAAATATAGATTCTGACCGTCGTGAGCTATAACCAATTCAGAAGCAGAAAGAGTAAAGTCTTGGGCAGCCAAAATTAAAAGGAAGAACAATGGAAATACGAGTATCGCTACTAGAATACTCAAATTGGTGACAAGGTAGTATGGACATTATAAACAGAAGAAAGAAAGCTCTAAGAAAATCAAAACTCTAAGTTAAATATAGCAGACCCTTTAGATATCCTTATTCTATTTCTAACAGGGATTTTAAATTTTATAAGAAACATCAGACATGATATTGATCCAAGCAAGAATTCACATTATTTTGCTTTACTTCTATTTCCTGAGAATTTGTGCTCAAGAGACAATTCCATATTAATTAGACAATTTTTCTGCAAAGGAATAGTATTACTTATCTTGTGTACACCTTACAAAATGAAAGATAGAATTAAGACAGGCCTCAGTTTCCTCTCCTGATACTATTTTTGGGTTCTGCGGTCGCAGCAGTATACATTATGCTGATACAATTTTTTCAACAGCAAGGTAAAATTAAAACATAATACAACTAGTCTTTTCCATATGCTAGTGTGAGTTAATCAACTACCATGTAAATTATTTTTCAGCCCAAAAACATTTGACCGCTGTAGCAAATTAAAAACACAGAATTCCACAATCATAACAAATATTCCAACAAAAATACCTCTTAAATATTGCATTAAAGCAACTTAAACATGTTCAAAATATGATGAGGAAGAACAAAAGTGACAAAAAAGATTATTGTGTAAGGATCAAAAACCTCTAAGGCCTTCAGCACATGTTCTGGTGCAATTGTTCTTTTATCCTCTCTGTTACAGACGTCATTGGATTCAGATGAAATAAGGTTGATAAACTCTGCAAAAAAGATTCATTTTATCATCAGACATGAAAATGACACCTTATGCAAAGATCTGTTAAGGACACTTCTATTAGACAGGGACAGAATTGAAAATAATAAAATCCACTCTATTCAGCGGAAAGTTAGGAGCTCAATGGCGTTTACATCAGTAATACTGATTAGCAATGATCTATAGCTGGTAACATCCAAAAGAAAAAACAAAAAATATGAAACAATATCCACAATTCATTGGTTCTCTTCAGCCTAGTAAAGTCAATTGGACATTTAGACTTCAGTCCAAAAGTCCCCAAATATGGTTATTTCTGTTGGGTGATTAATTATTTGACCCATGCATGCGGTGTTGAGTAGCATGGGGCGCATCGGAGCGATTAGGTAAAAATCAAGGAGATGGGCTACGGGGCATGTGTCCCACGAATGGGGGTGCATTAACATATGCGGGTCCTTCTCCTGCAAAATTCACGAAGAATTTGAGTTGAAAAAGAAGGAATCATTAATTGGGAAGAGTAGAATAGTTAAGAAGGAATAATTAATTTTCTTGAGAAGAGGAGAAGAGCTGGAACATTATTAATTTTGGAGGAATGAAAGAGCTATTGATTTTGGTGATATTTTTTTGACGATTCTGAAGGGAGACAAACATTAATTATATTCGAGTTATTTAAGAAAAAAATATTTGATAAGATTTGAAGACTTTGGGGTTTAGGGATTTGAAAAGGTTATATTGCCCCAGCCACCTCGGGGCAATTCCAGTAAAGCCTTGTGCGCCCGGGCGCATTTTTGATAACACTGCATGCATGGGTGAGGGAGTTGGGAATATTGATATACTCTATTTCTGATATGATTTTAATTATTAGAAGTTAGTAAATGATTTTCCGCTAGGCAGGTGCAAGCTTGAGAAATGTGATTTTGAGCAATTCATTATTTCTTGTTCTTTTGTTTCTGTGAACAGTGTTGTCGTCATCCTTCACTCTCTCAACTCCACTTAGTTCACAAGCTACTAACATCTCACTTTATCAAAATGGTCTCCTAAAATCAAATTGGCACTTCTATTGGTAACCAGAATCGAATCGGCTCCTCTTCCTTTTGCTTAAGTTCCTTCCTTATGAGTCGCAAGATGGAGCAACACCCCCAATCCCAACAAAGTAACAAAGTTACATAAACTGCAGAAAGTATACATAAGAGTATTCACTTTATATAAAAGCCACTTGGATAGTTACTATATTATCTGATTTGCATATTAGGTGTGGTAATGATCAGACTAGTACTTCATTTTGGCCTTAGCACATATTTTGCTAGGAAAGGTAGTAGTGTTAATGATGTAATCCCCCTAATTATATACACAACTAAAACTTCCTAGATGTCCATCATTAGAGTTTTATGGTTGTACACAGGACACACTGAAGTTCCACCATATCAATACTACATAAAGAATTACATATTCATAACCAGTAAAATCATTCAGAAATTGATAAACATGCACAACCTGACTACTACTGCAATTCATAATAAAAGGTAAACAGATAGTTACTGATTTTACAGCCTGTATGGGCTAATATAATATATGTGGGAGAGTCATCCTGATTACCATAGCTAAGAATTGCAAGATAAATAAGGAAGAGTAAAAACACACACCTACACAGCACTCAATTAAAAGATCCTGAGCATCTCTTGCAACACGAACATCTGGAGGTAACATCTCCTTGATGATTTTTGTCATTGTCGCTGAAAAGGAATTGTAGTTGTTATTTACTGGCAAATAAATGACTGAGTCATGGACATCAATTAATTTTCTCAGAAACAAAAAATAACAAGAAGAATGTTGTGGAAAGGCTTTTTTTCTTTGAAATGGGTGATTATCAGAATTCTCCTTCCAAATGTGAGCCTTTTTTTAACTTCCGAAAATGGGTAAAAATGCGTAAGTTAATGTCAAGACACAACCTTTTTTAAATTCACACTTGAAGAAGCGTAAGCATTTAGTGAGGCTAATTCCTATTTTCATCCATTTCAAGAATTTTTCCGTTGTGGAAATTAGTCAGAAGAATTGCTTCACCAAGAAACCTGGGCAGAACTTCACACTCCAAACTAAATATTTTGACATCCTTTGCTAGCAATCAGTAATTTGGATTAAATTTTATCATCATTCTTGAACACATGCAGATACATAACTCATCTTCGAACAACCAAGATTTTATTTACATAAATAATCATGAAAAGTTGGGGCAAAATTGAAACGCTACAGGCGAAAGGGAAAACCTTTAGGAAGAGAAGCATCCTCCTTCGTTCGGCCAACAATGTCCATAGGTTCCATTTTCACCTAAAAAACGGAAAGAATCGAAAAGTAAATGTATACATAACGATCATATACTTGGGTAATCGAATGACAGAATAGAGCAATTGAGCTTCAAGTTACCTGAGAATGAAAGGAAAAGTGGCTTTAATCGAAGCGGTATCACCAGATAGAGAGATGCGAAGTAGTTTGCCGGCGTCGGAGGCGGTGGCTCACGGCCGATTTGAGAGAGAGAGAGAGAGAGGCTTCTAGGGCAAAGATTTTACCCAAGAAAGTCAATCAAGATACGACACGTGCTAACCCTGTCGTGTTGCAATTCGATTCGCCTGAATTAAACATCTCAAAATAAAATAATAATCCAATTTAATACAGGTTTTTTTAAATGACAATTTCCGAAATATTTAAATTTCAGGTGTTGTCTACTGTCAGCGTCAAGTCGTCAATCGCATCCGATTTTATAATCGAATATATTTAATCATTTAATGAGTTGAATTAATTTATCCTATGAAAAATTTAATGTAATTAGTGTGTTTGTGTTAATAAAAGTCATGTGGGAAAATAAATTTCTTAATTTTTAAATTTTAGTATTTATATTATTTTAAATTAAATTGGTAAAGTAATCATGATTTTAAAAAATAAGAAACGTATTTTCTATGTTTCTTAAAAATATAAACCCATTCATATTTGGTCTGTTTTCTAAAGATAGAATTTTCCATTTAAGAAAAAAAAATCTCACGTGATTAATATCTATTTAGTTGTACAATAATCTATCCAAGATTAAGATATTCATGCAAAAGGTTGAAACCCCAACCCTAAGGGCCTCCACATTCCGGTCCGACAGTATTGTGAGGGGTTTTAAATTAGGGTACGCAGTGACCAGCTAAGGGGGATGACCTAACCCACTGCCTGCCAGAAGGGAGGTTGTCCGACAGTATTGTGAGGGGTTTTAAATTAGGGTACGCAGTGACCAGCTAAGGGGGATGACCTAACCCACTGCCTGCCAGAAGCCAACCTCCCAAGGTCTCACACTTGCGCCTGAGAGGTGTTGCAACTATACGACAGTAGTGGGATTTGATCATTGACCACTCATACAAATCTGCCCCTCTGGAACCAACTGCGCTGCCCTTGCGGACAAATTTTTTTAACATAGTATATTTATCCAAGATTAAGTTATGAGATTATTTTAGTTGGATGGAATGATTATAACTGATTATCACATAATTTATATCCATTTAGAGTTAGGTTGTGGATTCAATCTTATAAATCAAACATAATTTATACTCCCTCCATTCATGAAAAATAGTTTCATTTTGTAATTTTAGAATGTCAAAAAAAAATATAGTCCTACTTCTATAGATAGAAAGTTTATCTCTCATACTATATTCACCTTTCCTCCTTTCTTCTATATTTTACTTACTTTGTCTTCATATCTCTCTTACTTTATCTATTTTTTCTCTTCTTTTTTTTACTTCATTAATTTCTTATTATAATATGTATCGTCCATAAGACTATTTTTTTTAGAATGAATGTGTAAAATATAAATTTGGTAAACTATATATTGCTATCAATTTAAACTGGAAACAAACTCAAATATAACTTTGTATATACCCCACCAGTGACACATCATATTATATACACTAATCAATATTTTATTATCTGACTAATTAATCAACTTACATAAATTGGAACGAGCTAATTAATGGTTTCGAGCAACAAACTCTATTTTATAACAGAATCAACATAATCTGCAACACAATCACACAGCTCTAGCTAACTACTTACTAGTATTTCATCACCTAATTAGCCTACATAACCACAAAATTTAGCCTTGCTAGTTAACATAATATAGAGCTAATTAACATAAGATGCAAAAACTCACTTAAATCATCGAACGCCGGGTCGAACCAAAAACTAATTTTTATTATGAATTAGAACTTCTTAGTATAAAGATCTCCTTTCCACTAACTTTGGAGTAATAATCTTAATAATTTTTTATTAATTCAAATTTTATAAATAAATATACAAAGAACTATAAGTTCAAATTAGATAAGTGAACCCGAGTTTGTTATCTTAAGAGTTAAAACTATACCAAAATATGATAAATTCAAAATCCCAACTAAATGGAGTAGTAAAAATGAAATGGTAAAAACAGAATGACCACAAATGGGACAAAGGATCACACGTGCATCAGTTTCATACTAACATTATAAACAAGACACAAGTATAAAAGGAGTATATAAAAGTGAAATAAAAGTATTATCATCATAAACAAACACTCCTGCTACATAAGTAGTAGTAATAGTAGTAGTAGTAATAGTAGTAGTAGTAATAGATTTGGTCCCGGTTTAAATGATAATCTGATTAGATTATTCTTCTGAGATAAAAATCAAATACAACCTAGTTATTATCTATATATAGCACTTCTAAAATGTTTTGTGCGGGTGTACTCTTTAATAGCAAGTTCAACAGCTGCTTTAGATATATGTAAGGAACTTGAGTTCCACTTTTTTTTAAGACTTGAGAACTTGATATTTTGAGAATATGTATGCATTTAATTAGTACTACCTATATTTTCGTTTTTCATTTTCTTCATTTAGTTTTGGAATGCTGTGTGCGCCTTTGAAAATGAAATTCAAATGTTTGATACTACTTATTTTAATTAATTTAGCATTCGCATGATGTGTGTTAAATATTCATCCATATACTTGAATAAAGTGAGCTAAATTGCAGAAACATGCTTCCTCGCGTGAGTTGATTCAGACTATTAGTTAATCCAAATAACAAGTTTCCAGGCCTTATAGGTCAAAGACCAAATATACATGAAGCTGAGCTGAACTATTTGAACATCGACTTCATATATATATAAAAGCTCGACGAAGAAGTACAATTCGGTTGGTAAAATCATTTCTCTTCCAATCAATAAATCAGGAGTTATATAGCTAGTGGACCTTAGATACATGTAGCACTTCCCTTCCAATCAATAAATCGATTGGGAGTTTGAGCCGCATGAGATGGTTGTGTGAGTTTTAACATATAAAAAAACTCGATATGGTAGCTTGTAGTACATGTTTTTTCAATCTTAATTTATACTAGTACTCTTGGTAGGCATAATATATCCTTTATACCCCTAATTTTTTGCGTAGTTATTATATACTGTTATTGACTATTTAATACTAGTATAATTAACACTCGTACTTCATAGTATATTGCCTAATATGACATCAATCAACAACCCACGTATTATCCATTACCCACAACAAAAATTAAAAGGAGAGATTGGGTAGGTAGTAGTAGTATTAGACAAAAAGTGAGAGAGACGAAAAGGAAGGAAAATTCTAAGAATATAATACGCGAGTGGCTATAATAAATGGTTCCAAAAGATAGACCTATATATGTCTCAGATGCAAAGAATACATATGTATTATACTGTATATATACAATCAATCCATCCTTTCTTAGTTCTGGTTAATGAGACCAAAAAATTTGCATACATCTCCTCCTCTTTGTGTCAAAATGTTAGTTTGATCATCCCTCACCTACTCACAACGGGCAATACTCAAAGAAATACTTGAATTATTTGTAGATTGACGGCATTTCAGTGATTGCTTGAATTAAAAGGCCGAGGCGCATTAATTAAAAGTTATCTGAAATATTGACTTTCTAGCATATATGGAGTACAAATTAAAGTGGATGTCATTTTTGTACAAATGGAATAACATATGTTAAATAGTAAAGGAATAAATTAGTACAAAACAAAATGCTAATTTGATTAAGATGTATACTATACTATTCTTGTGAAAAAATCAGTACAATAAAGATACATTGACTAAAATTGGAATATCTTCTAAATTTATTCGTTTTGGATAGCTAGAATAATGCAGAAGATTGAATGGTTAAAATGTAAATAATTGATAAGGAATTATCTTATTTTGGGAGTAGATTATTATGGAAAGACCAAGACCAAGACCAGGTACAGGTGCAGATGTATCTGGGAAAGGTTGGGGAAACAATATAGTACAATACACTCATAATGTTTCCAACTCTTTTGATTCTTATCCTTACTGGATTTTTTGTACAGTCAAATAGCACTTCCCCAGTAATCTTTTTGGGGTATTTATTTGCTTTATACTTCTTCTACTACATAATTAATCTCAAATGTCTGTCCTAAATTTTCTTTTTGGTTTGGTATCTTAAATCTTCTCAATGATTACACAAACTACGATTAATTAGTATGATATTCACCACTTTAATTACGTCCATGCCTACCCAGACTTTGTTTGTGGAATCTCCAGAATACCTAATTATACCAGTGAAAGCATATTCCCATGAGGGCCAAAAATTCCATTTTTTTCGTGCAGTTAATTTCATTGGACACTGACCATGAAATTAACTTAAAAAAATATCGATTCAAACTCAAGTGCTGGCATTAATCGAACAAGGAGAAGTTTTCACTGTCGATTTTGCACGTAGATCATTTGTTATTTGAATTGAACCGTTATATAACTATGTACCTTTCATTAATTCCCTAGCTATATATGTTTAGTAGAAGTATAAATTTTAGTGCATAATTTTCACGTTTTTTTATCAATTAAAATAGTTTGCTTTCACAAAAACAAACCCCCATGGAGCATATATAAGTGTGATTTTGATAGTTAAGTACATGGTGAGTTAGACGATCATTGTCGATGCAGAAATGAAAGCACTAAATAATGAAATAGTAGTATTAGTGTCTATCTTTCTTTTCTTTTCTTTGCTTTTAGGGTTATCCAACTTTATTATTGCGCAACTTCTTAGTAAGTTGGTACACTCGTTTTCAACAACTTTATTTGAATATTGTTCATAGTTATCTGATAGAATTGTGAAAGCAACATTAGCACCATGTATCATGTGGCCCTTATAAAAATGGCAGTCATTAATGAATTTTTGTGTCCTCTCTCTCTCTCTCTCTCTAGGGCTTGAAAGAAATGGAGGACAGTGAGACAACACTGCAATTGCGGCATGTATATATGGAAATAAAAACTAGTGGGCACTGCTGCAGATAATTACAGAGGGGACTATCCCCATTCACTAACCACAAAAGGCAAATTCATAGCTTCAATGTGGCTGGGTGCCTACCTAGGGTTTCACTACTCTACTTTTCATTTGTGTCTATTTATCAACAGAAATAAGGAAGGGATTAACAAGCTCAAATATACACATATACCACATCAATTGATCTCATGAATCAATATGACAGACAGCAATAGCAATGTACACTTACTACTACACTGTGTTAGGTATTCCTACTTGATAGAGGGTTGAATTGATCAATGGCGTGGGGCCGGGACCCGGGTGCGGTCCGGCCCGTGGCGTTAAGGATGCTCTGAAGATGAATTCTCTTTTGGGTGAAAGCGACGTGGAGTGGGGTCATTTATTTCCGGTCAATAGGAGGAATGGAATGGTATGGTGTAGAGGTAGAGGTAGAGGTAGAGGTATAGGGAGGGCCTTGGCTAGTTTAATTCATATAATTGTCCTTTGCCATACCCCACTTCCAAATTCAAACCGTTTAATTGGCTTTTGCTACCTGCTCTAACCCTAGCTTTACTAGAGAGACATACATCAATAGCTTCAATTCAGATTTGTGAACTATTTTCAACTGTTCAGACTATACTTTATACTATTCTACTCTGGGGGCGTATCCAAAATTTTTAATTTGGGGTACGAATAATTATAATATAATTAAAATAACATTGACTATAAAAATAATTTAAATAGTAAGAACTTTTTTGTATGAAGTATGAATTTTATTAAAAATAATATTTCATCCGTCCCATAAGAATATGCACTCTTTCTTTTTTAGTTCATCCCATAAGAAAATGCACTTTCTAATTTTAGAAACTATTTACTCTCTATTGAGGTGAGACCTATTATCCATTATCAATACTGTAATTATCTACATCTCTCTTACTTTACCAGTTTTACATTAAAACTCGTGCTGAACCCAAAGTGTATATTCTTTAGGGACGAAGGGAGTACTGCATAAAATGATAAAAATAAGAATTTCATATTAAAAAATAATGCAATAAAAAAACTAATTTTTTTATTTGAAGTACGATTACATTACTTAAAATGATGAAAAAAATGAGTGCAATATAACTAATAAAGAAATTAAAGTAAATAAATAAATAAATAACATAATAGGGAAAATCAAAATAATTAAAGCATAGTAAAAAATCGTAATGTCTAGAAAATAAAATAGGAGTGCAAACTTTTACCTAAACTAAAAATTTAATTACTACTACATTACAAAATCGAAAATGTTAGTAGGAGTGTAAATAATTAATTAACTAAAAAAACTAATTACTGCAGTAACAAAAATGAAAATGTTAGTACATTAATAAAAAAGTATTCAAACGTAAACATAATTAAAAACAATGAAAAGGAGAAACATAATTAAAAAAATAAGATAAGGAGAATAAAAATATAAAGGGGATTGCGCGCCAGCGGAGTGTCGAACTCGGAGAAGCGGAAAGGCATTGTCAGCAAGTTATCACTGGAGCACAAAGGTTTTATATAAAATTCTCAGTAAATGTATTACTAATATCAAAAATTTTGGAGTAGAGTTGTACCCCTTGTTCCCACTTGCATACGCCCACCGACTCCATGTAGTACCAATTTCTTTTTTTAAAAAAATTTCTCGAAGATATAGGTGTACAAAAAATAAAACAAAATTAAAATTATAAACTCAAAAAATGCTGATCGTGCAACTAAAAGTTGAGATTATAAGCTATCAAAATATAAATGTGAGTGTCACATCTAAAAAAAGAATGAGTGGGGGGAGAAATATTTGGGAATTTTGGGGCCGGATTTTCACGTGCTAAGAGCTATCCATCACGTGAAGTCGCACTTGAACTTAATCTCCTGTCTGTTGGGCTGATTCTTTTCTTCTGTTTAGTTTATGTGTGTGTATGTATGTATGTATGTATGAGTGTGTCTTTGCCTTTCACTTTCAAAATCCAAAACACGCTATACAACCATTTTCGGTATAGATAAGTGTTGAGACCACGTTTGTATACATTGAATTTCCATTTCTTTTCACTGGCTTCTTATCTATCTTCTGTAAGAAAAATATCAGCCTCACAAGGAGAAAAATATCACAGGTACTACTATAGAATAGGTTAGAGTGAAATCACGCTTGAATGCATGACGTGACTAAGACCAAGACCAAACGTGGTCAATATTAAATTAAAAATGAATGGTGTAAATTTTGTTGTTTCCACATGAGCGCATATATTCATATAGTGAATTTAAATCCTATTATCACGAATTCCAAAATACTTGAATAATGATTCTCTAAATAATCAAAATAGCACACTACGTCTCTAGGTGTAGTTTACCACACATCTTCAAACCAATTCTCAATCTCAGATTTGACATTCGTGTGGATGAAGCTTATTAAAAATATAGTACTTCATCGATCCTATAAAATATGGAGTGTTAGTTGGACGTGGATTTTAATTTATAATTGGTAAAGTATGAGAGAAGTAAAATGCAAGAGTAATTAAAGTATTGTTAGTGGAGAATTAGTCTCACCTCAATAGAAAGACTAGAGTTACCAAAATTAGAAAGTACATATTCATGTGAGACGAACATAGTTAATAGTTAAGTGGAAAAAAGTAAATTAAGAGAGATAATAATGTAGAAAAAAATCTTCTCTATAGTATTTCTTCTTACATTACTCTCTCTCCACTTTAACTATTTATTATCATTTTCTCAAAACGAGTTTAAAAAAGTAGTACCCCAAGTATAATGGGACGGAAGGAGTACTAGATCTAGAAAGAGAAACACAGAAATCTGATTGCAGAGATGTGTGATTTTTCGATCTAACTTTGGCAAGTGGGGTTTTTGTCATCTCCTCCGGTCTTCCTACTCACAGAGTTATGATAATGGGCTTGGTTAGGGATCTTTGGAGGTTGGACTATATATAACCTATTTGACTTTCACTAATTAAATTCAGACTCTTAATTTAATCAATGGAAATTTTCTTGTACCACTACAGAAGATAATATTGATTGTCCGTTCAATCCAAAATTATGAGTAATTCGAGTTTACTCTTTAATTAATATATTTCACATATTTAAGACAGATATATCTATTAATTAATTCAAGTCTGTCATGGTCCATGGAGTGATAATTACTTAACATCTTATTCGAGAGTTGTTCAGTTCGAAAATAATAATTACTCCATCATTTCTTCACAACTGAATCATTTTATTTCGGAAAATTCATTTATAGTTGAGTCATTTCTATATATGGTAATAATTAATTAATTTTTTCTTTCCTAATATATCTCTATCTCTTACTTTATTCTTTCTATATTTTACTTTATCCGTCCGCCATAAAATGTCATGAATTGACCCGCACATGTTTTAAGAAATGTAAAGGAAAATGAGTAAAAAAGTTAGTGGAGTGTGGATCATACTTTTATTTATTAGTTTTATAATAAAATATGAGTGGAATAAAATTAGTGGAATGTGAGGTCCATTATTAAAAATATGTGTGGCAAGTATTGGCGGACAGACCGAGAGGAAAGCTAGTGACAAGTAATGACGGGGGACAAAGTATTAACTTTCTTACTTTATTATCTCTGCTTTTTTCTCTCTTGCTTTATCTACTTGATTACCTACCACTTAACGGTGATCATCCATTTCTTAAATTTGTGCAAAAACAGTGCATCAACTACGAAGAAACAAAGGGAGTAGTATTATTTTAGGAATAAATTCCAAACGAGCGGGTTTCCTCTTGGAGATATTATCAAGCCGGACTATGACACAATTCAGTACAATAACCATACGAGCACCTCAAGTTATTAATTAGTACTACCACCCAGATATCATGGTTCCTAGGTTGTGAAACCCGCGTCTATTGATAAGTCAAAGTTGTGTATAATTAATAACATATGTTGAATGTTATATACAATTAAAAGTTATCAAGATCCCGTCTTTCTATAGATAACAAAGACTTTTATCAAATCTAGATCTCTTCAGTATTATACCACACCAGTGTTTTATCTTCCTTAGGTAAGGAAAACTTTCAGTCACGCTGCAACCTTTCTAGATAGGTAGATCTAGATTATGAACTATTTTATTTCTACAAAGAATCGACTGCATCACCTTCTGACTACTCTGATAACCTATTCCACTGCCTAATATTGCAAATTAAAACTGAGATGAACATTCGCATCACCACAGTATGATTGTGTGTAAAGTACAAAGAAAATGGACAAATAAAAATATGTACAATTATTTACATCATTATAGAATACATGGAAATAATATGCGGCTTGGCAAATATGATTACCTTCATGTAACTAAGTTGATTTTTTTATTCTATTGTTACATGTACAAAAATAGCTCAACACGACCGAATCTGATTGAGTACATTGTGCACGAGCCCACACAAGAGTGCGACTCATAAGTTAAGTCATATGCAGATATACTATGCTCATCTTGACACTGGAGAATTTTCGACCTCGCATCTGAAATGATGCTTTTGAAAGTGCAGCAGTACTATTTAACAAATTAGGAAGTAGTACTATCAATCCATGAGCGGGTTAAATCTGAATTAAGATTTAATTAGATGGATATGTCAAACTCATTCATTATTAATCTCAATAGTCATGATGCTACAACTTTTCCGGATATGTCATGCGCTTAATTATTGACCTACTCACATAAGCACCACCAAATTCAAGCAGCTGTCATTCTCAACCAAAAGAAGAAATGGAGAATAAATATCAATCAACAACCATAGTTGTATTGTATAGTTTACGCCATCAAATTAAACATCTCTCTCCTCTCTTCCATCTCTCTCATAGTATAAGACGCAGTCTCATTCATAGCTAGGCGAGATCATTATAGTAATTAAGTGAAGATGCTCTCCTCCAACAGCAGCAGTTGTTGCAATCACAACCCTAATTACACACCCTTCTCCGAAAATGACATCACCTCCCAAAACCCTAACTTCCTCTTCGGATTAATCCCCAATTCCCCCAATATCTACTTCGACGATTTCCAAGTCCACTATCTCAACTTCCTCGACCACACAATCCTAAGCGCACCGCCCGCGGCGCCCGTCCCGGCCGCGGCCACGCCTTCGAAGAAGGACAGGCACAGCAAGATCAACACTGCCCGCGGACCGAGGGACAGGCGGATGCGCCTCTCCCTAGACATCGCGAGGAGATTCTTCGACCTCCAGGACTTGCTGGGCTTCGACAAGGCCAGCAAGACCGTGGACTGGCTGCTCCGCAGCTCCAGCCCGGCCATCCGCGAGCTTGCGAAGGGCCGGGCTGGGTCGGCTCTGAGCGAGTCGTGCACGTCGGAGGAGGCCGTGACGTCGGTGGGGAAGGGGAGGAGGGGGAGGAGAGGGAAGGGTAGGGTGGTGCAGCAGCAGAAGAGGGCGACTGTGGCGAGGGAGTCGAGGAGGAAGGCCAGAGAGAGGGCTAGAGAGAGGACCAGTCAAAAAAGGCGGCTGATGAGAGAGAGTGATGATGTCCGAGCGTACAACTCGGATGAAGCAAGAGGTACAACTCAAGGAGAGGGTTTCAGCCCTTGGAATTCATTTCCTTTAAATGAAACTGATAACGCTGCATTCTTTCATCAGGTAATATATATATTTGTTGATTTTTTAATCCTGACTAATATACTGAAACCCCAATATACCGTACTTGAGATTTAGGTCTTCCAATTTTTCAAATTTTCAAAATATTCTTTTATTTTTTTCCCGCTGATTTTACAGTGTTATGTGCTTTTGGATTGACGTACTTGTTCCACCTACCACTTAGTGTACATATTTATTTTTTATAATCACGAAGGGTATCCACCGACGGACCCCTGTGACTATTTCTCGCACTAATTTGTAGGGTACTTTACAAATTTATTTTAAATTTATTTCTTTTAGATACAAGTAAGTTATGATTCATAGTAATTACTAATAAATTTTATATTTATCAAAATAATAATTACTACCGCAGCAGTTAGAAAATTGTTGGATACTGAGGTATCTCATTTCAGTGATATAATTATTTGGTATAATACTTATAATTTTATATCCGATGCATTTATATGTATTTGTTAAATCTTAAATGTTACTATTGTCTAGGTGAATTTTGTTGAATCGACTAGGATTGTATGCTGTTTTTTTGTAAAATTTTATGCTAATAGCAGTATATTTTCTGAACTGTGAAATGAAATCTAGATGTGTTTACATTATTGAAACTATTTTCAAAGTTTTATTGGCATCAGTATTTTAACTTAATATGTTTTTTATTAATAGTGAAATGTATACCATATTTAACACAAAACAAATTAATTCGTCTATATGAGTAGTTAATTAATAAAAGCAAACAATCATTTTGTTATATTATGGGTCAGATAGTATTGATGATTTCAACAATCGGAAAATAAATTTAAGTGTTAGGTTTTATAGGAAAGTTGGTGTAAATAAGTGGCCCTTTTTATGAGTTTTTATTAAGATGTAAACACATATTCCCTGGTTTATAAGGAACATATAGACTGTTTGCAAGTGAAAAGGAATATGTGAAGGAACTTGAAAATGAATATCACTTTGCTCACAATAATCTAAAGATTGCAGTAAGAAAGAAACAAAAAAAGTCTAATTAAGATTGAAACAAAGCAATATTAATTTAAAAATCAAATCACCAAACTCAGACCATTAAAACTAGAGCTATGGTTAATCACTCTTGTTTTTTTGGATGAGCAGATTGATGAGTTACAGTTCAATGGCAAGCCATGGGAAGACTACAGCTTTAATATGTCTGTATAAGATCTATGATGTTTTTGGAACCCAAATTGTACATTTGTAGAACATTTAATTTTTTTCTTGTGTCGTTGCTTTAATTTATTCAGAAATTAAGACTAGTTGACAAGATCAATTAGGATCCGTTGGTGTAATTCTAGATTGTGGAAAGGGCTAGAAATAAATGCAGTGGCTGTAAATAATTTGTGCAAATGTTCCAATTGTTTAGTTTTGGGATTAGAATTGTATTTTATTTTCACTCCCCTTATTAAGCGCTTAATTATTACCAATATACTGTAGTATTTCTTATTTATTTTCACATTTTTTTTATTTGCGATAACATCCGTACAAAGTACAAAGTAGAATACTCCTCCGTTTAATCTCAAATATGCTCCCTACTTCCCATTTCACTTGCAAAATACACACACACATGACGCATACACACTCCCTGTTTCTTTTCTGGATAACCATAATTATACACTATATATATAGGGTTAGGTTGAGATTATTTAGCTTAATTGAGAATTGAGATGTATTTTTTGCCACTCATCCACAACATTTTCGAAATGTCAACTGTAAGTAGATTATATTAACTCGGGGGTATTATCGTCAATAGCCTGCACATCAAATGTCAATAGCCTGCACATCAAATGTCAACAATTTATAGTTGACATTATATGTATATACGTAGTTGACATTACATGTGCGTAGTTGACAAAAAAAATTAAATTTTTTTAAAAAAAATTAAAAATAATAATAAAATTTAAAATTAAAATTATTTATTGAATAAAATGTAACATGAAATTACCATTCTGCCCTTTCATAATTAATTAATCTAAAAATATTTTACATGTGGCAAATTCTGGAGCACTCATTTAATAAAAATGAGTGGCTGATAATAATGCATCTCAATTGATCACTATATATATATATATATATATATATATATATATATATATATATATATATAAGGGTGTGTTAAGGTCATTCACAGCTTTTCAGTGCAATGTTCTTTTTAATCACAGCCCTTGGATCATTGAATTGGATGGTTGTGATTATCTGCATTATTTGATGAAAAATCTGCATTATTGGTCGATGTACATTATTAGAATGAAAATGTGCATTATTACACTATAATGGTGCATTATTAGTTGGTGTGCATTATTCAACTGAAAATCTGCATTATTAAATGACACGTAACATCAATCTAATCGTCGGATGACAAAATCGTGGGGCTGAGATTAAAAGGAACAATAGAACAAAATATAGAAAAAGGATCTGAATACATCTATATATATATATATATAGGGTTTTGATCCATGCAAAACCATTTTTAATACAAAAATGCAGAACCAAACATACAAAAGTCATTTTTAGGTAATTGTAAGCTTATTTTTACGTCATTATAGTAAGGATGACATGAAATGATCTTAACATGACCTCAAACCCAAAGTTTATAATATGACCTAAAACTGCTTTACAATGACCCTCCGTGTTTTTGTTTAATTATTGCCCATTGGATTGTCAAATCTCATGGTCAGGATTTGGTCTGGATTTTGTATTGAGATCAAGTTTTGTATTGATCATTTTCCTATATATATATATATAGTTACTATGTAAGTGAGGGGAGTGTTGTATTGCTAACTCAATACTTCATTGCTAACTACAATTAAATAATAACACTTAGATATTCAAATCAATGGCCTATATCATCAGCCCCGAAATGTAAATAAGATCAAAAAAAATGTCAATAAAGGTATTAAGGTCAATTTATATAGTTGTAACTAACTTTTGAAATATATCACATAACTTTAAAACACATATAACTTTATCGATTTAAATTATTTTTTCACACGACATATATTAAATTAAAGATAATTTCATAAGGATTCTAACGAGATCTTACTTGCATATGTTCCGATGTCAAAATTTGAATATTTTTTTGAAAATTTTCAATTTTTTCGTACAACAACAAATGTCAACATAGTATATAAAATATGTCAATGTAATACACGTAGAATGTCAATCTTAAAGCAATGTGTTGACATTCTCAAAGCATTGTGTTGATATTTTCAAAACACTATATTGACACTTTCACCCAAAACCCTAATTTAGTAGTTTTTTTTATCTATTTTGATTTAATTAATAAAAATGAAAATTACACATGGCAAATTTTAGACCACTAGATTTCTAAAATTCTATAGTCTTAAATTAATTGTAGTTAGCAACTAGAGAGTGAGTTAGCAATTGATCACTCTCCCCTATGTAGGTGGTATCATACCCTTTTACAATATTATATACTCTTCTATATAATTGTGAAAAAAATAGATCAACTGAATTACTATTATCTAGTAGCCTATTACGTAATTACATTTGCATAAAAAATTATAACCGAGAGATTTACATATAAATCTTTTTTTTTATAAATAACGATCAACAGTACTGGTAGTTGGTGTGTTTATTTGCCTATATGTATGTTTATCGATGCTAACTAATTATTATTAGATTAGTCTGAAAAAAAATTCGATTTGCAAATTTAAATATATCCTATTGTTTTAGGGTATTAAACTGAGTTATACTGCATCAATCAAATAATTTACTCATTATTTATATATAGCGTGTACATAATTAATGATTAATGATACCAACTTAATCTAATTTATTTTTTCTTTTCCCTTTTGTTAATTATTGATTGCCTGTTATGTATGCCAAATTATTATACTTAAAATGTATGTATGTAATGGTTAGATTATACTAAGAACTTGAGTTTTAGTAAAAGCTACTATGAATTTTGCACTTAACATATATAATTACTACAACTAAACATAGTATATAAAGTAAAGTGATATCATTTCAACTATTCTTTGAAGTATATTATGATTTAGGGCATTCACATCCGTGGAAGACAATCCCACCCTATAAATCTATCCATCTTCATTTTTTCCTTGCAACGTCAGCATTTTTATCTTCCAGTTCATACACTTGCAATTGTCTGCCCTATAAATCCTTTCAAGCCCATTATCCATGTGACCACTATTTTTAAATTTTTTAAAAAATTTTATGATATCAAACTAAATAAAATACCAAAATAAGTAAAATAAATTATAGCCAAAATCAAAATATACTTAATTTTTTAAAAAAAGTTACAACCCAAAAAAACATAGTAGAAAAAAGACTAGTTGGGACCCAATCCCAATCGTCTCTTGACGTTGTCGAGGAGCCTATATGCAGATCGGGTTTCACGGCCTCGTCCTCGCACACAAAGATGGACCTGTCCAACATTGTTCTCTGCATCGACGAGAGGGTCAGGTCTTCGGACTGAGGCGATTCGGCTTCTACCTTTGCCTTCCCCTTTCTCATGGTTGCTTTTAACGCCAATGGGACGACTCTGTGTCGGCTCTTGTGTGCCAAAACTCTCCTCTATAGGAGAGTTCAAGTTGACCCGATAACCTCCGCTGCTGCTGTAGCTGCCGCTCGTCCTCTTTGGAGCGTTCGGCTCCAACTCCGCATGAAATTTGGGTATATCCTTCAAAATGAGTCAGGCGTCCCAGTGCTTGAACACGGGAAATACCCCGTTTTGCGAGTACGGAAGAGTGTCAGAGCATATTGCTATTAGACTAAGATTCATCTCTTACAACATTTTGCATGTTTTTAGGCTAATCCACCACATAGTATGATGGACTGAATAATTTTTAGCTTGTTTGATAGTCCAATTCTTTGAAACCTCAATCATGTATGTATCCTACCCCCATAGTAAACTCACTCTTGCAGAATATCTGTAATTCCATACATTGTTACGATATAAAATATTGGACAGAGACTGATTAAGAAATTGAATAACTCTGAGTAATCTTCTTTGACAAACTCTAGGTAAGCAAGCAACCATAGGTGAAGCTTCAATGACAGTTTGCAATGTCAGTTCGTGTTGCTCTTGAGCTTATGATGACCAAATTCTTGCACCATACATATTGCTTTGATAGTTGTTGCTTTGTGCAAATAAGAATCTAGCAGTAGCCATGTTTGGTTGTCGGGATTCTGTCTGGGAAAGTAATCTGATTCCTTAAATTTTAAATTCATGTGTTTGTTTTGGCTTTTTAATCAAACTGGGAAAGTAATCAGAATCCGAGAACAAGGAAAGCTAGTACAACTTTCCAGGATTCTAAATCCTAACTTTTCTTAGGTATTCTTTTTCCCAGTTTTAGGATTCTTACATATTTAATGTAATATAGTATAGTTATTATTATTATTATTATTATTATTATTATTATTATTATTATTATTATTATTAATTACAATGTTTTCAAAATAATTTAAAATTATAAATCATACTCGTATAATAAATAACTATAATTAAAATGATCATAATTATAACTATATTATTATAATTTTTATATATAATGTTATTACTATTATAATTAATAATTTATTAAATAATTAAAATATGATTATATAATATAAATCATATAATAATAATAAATAATAATTATTATTTTATAAATTAATAATTAATCAATAAAGTTGTAGGGAACTTTTGAATTATAAAATTTATTCAATTATAATATTTTTAAATATAATAATAATAATCATATTTATTATGATTATTATATATTAGGATAAATAATCCATACTTAAACTATACATCGTAATAACAAATATAATAATATAATTATTATTATTTGTAATTAATAATTTATTAAAAATTTAAATTATTATTATTTTTAAAATAAAAGAATAATTAGTATATTTTTAGTTTGATATTTAAATCAAATATAAAATTTAAAATTTTGATATTTCCAAACACATGAAAGTAAAGTTATTAGGAATTATATTCCTGGATTCATTTTCCTAGGAATCAATTTTCTTATCAACTTTACTCTACCGTTAACCAAACATGGCCAGAGACTAAAGTAAGAGTAAAGTTATTAAGTATTTAATACGACTAATTCTAGATTTTTCATTACTATTAATTATTGATTATTGATACGCCCTTACGCCTTATGAAATTGGTCATATGATCATATGAATATTCTAATGCGGGTAATTACAAATTTTAAATAAGTGGAGTACTCTACTTTAATTATGCAATTTCTATTTATAAATTCATTTAACGAAGACAATCGTAGAAAGCGAAAGGATAGATTCACACGTTTAGCCAATTCTCAATCCTTCCTGGTCCCACCTACCGCCATACTCGTCTCACTTTCATCTTTCCCGTCAAAGCTAAAACCCCTTTCTCAATCCTTCCACCATTCCCCTCTCTACTAATCATTCAAATACCTCTAAATCTTTGCCGATAACGAACCTATTAAACAACTCCGAATGCTTGATCAACCACTCTCGTTTAAACATGTGGATTTTTGAGGTGTTGACGACCTAATTTAGTGCCAAAATTTCATGTCTCTTGGTTATCGTTTCCATCCTTTCTCAGCTGTAAGTTGCTAACCCTTCCCAATTCGTAATCAATATGCTTTTACACATGCTTTTAATGGCTCAAAATTATTGATCAGCGGCGATATAGTTCAGTGGCGTTAAGCAGTTTTAACGGATTTCTACTTGTTAATCTGTTAACCTAGTTGGCGCTAATCTGAAAATAAGCAGGTGTAGAAATGGCTATGGTGAACAAAACCCGAAACATGTTGGAGGGTCTAGTGAAAGAAGGGTCATTCAAGTGGCTGACTAAAAAGCAAAGTGCCTTCGATGAAGACATTGAGGATATGGAGCGGTCTCCGTCTGCTGGGAAAAACTGGCTCCCGGAGCTGTCCCTTACGGCAAATGTTGTCGTCCGCAGATGCTCCAAGTTAGTTCCATGCTCTGTTTGCTGATTGATCATTTCCCTTTTTAAGGCGCGGTTTACTTTCGAGGATTAACCTGGATACATAAAAATAGTAGTATAGGTTACTCCGGTATCAACTAAGTTGGATGGAACTTGATAAATTATAACATCTGAGCTAAATTATGTATCTTGTCAATCAGCTATACATACTGCAGGATAGATGTTTGACCTTGCATTAGCATGTCATGAACGAAAACATTATCTAAAAAAGGCAGCCCATATAGATTTAGGCAAAGTGCTCCGATGGCCAAAGGAACTTGTTGTTAATTCTCATTCAAATGTTTCAACTAGGCCTCTAGATTTCCAGAGTAAAGGATATTTATGATCTAAACAAAACACTTGAACCAGTTCGTTAATTTTTATTCAATAATTTCAGTGAAAAGTTTAAAATATAGGAAGCCTAATAAGTATCTATGTTTTTTATGTTTACTTTGGAATTTTCTGTTGAATTTCTGTGACTTTGGAGCAGTTCCTGAGTGTTGATTTATACTGAAATAATGAAATTGCAATTATATTAGTGTGCCCTCATTACCACACTGCTTTAATAGCGATAAGTCATTTTCGGTTTGCCTCTTATACCTTTGCGGCATTTCCATATGAATTGGGTGTTCTACTTTTAGCTCCTTTCCAGCTACATAAGCTCCATAAACATAGGAACGCAGAGCCTCAGATACCTGACTCTTTGGTCTTCAAGAATGCTAGTTTTAAGAATTAGTGACTGGCCTTCTCCAGCCCTTACTGTCCAACCTGAGAATGGATAGCTAATGTGTTCCACTTATTGAATTTGGTTATATTGTCAAGGTCATAGCCAGATGAGCTGTTTGTCATAACAGTAGGTATCAAGTGTCAAGTGAATGTGGAGAGATATATGCAGTTGAAACTTCCTAAACAGACTGATAGACTTCAATAGAGTTAAAACACACCTGCTGATTACCTTTAATTGCTATAGTCTGTATATTACTATATCTAATTTCTTTAGACCCCTTATAATTAAATGTGAAAAATTAATATTTGCTTTTCTGCATGCTTGCTATTATGCCTTCAATATTTATTAGTTATTATACAAAATGATGCAGAATCCTTGGCCTTTCTTTGTGCCAACTTCGAGAAAACTTTGATGCAGAGGTTTCAGATTTTTTAAAGCACCAATCAAGCTTTGCAAGGAACTTTTTGGAATACTGTTGCTTCTTGGCTCTTGCTTGGTCGATACATGTAAATGGTTATTTGGACGACAAGAAGTTTCGACGTCTCACATTTGATATGATGGTTGCTTGGGAGTTTCCTGAGGCTTCCAGTGAACCATATCTGCATGTATGTTTTTTACTGTTTGAGTGGCCGTGTAGCAGGATCACCTCCGATGCGAATACTGATTACTTTCTGCTTCTGACTGTAGTTCTATATACCCCATTATACTAAATTCTAAGGAAAAAATTGGGCTTCATTCAGTATAATGAATTGAAAATTAGCACACCATGTCCTTAAACTTGTAATGTATTGCATGACCGTTATTTTATAACAGGCAGATGATGATGTCACGGTTGGAGTTGAGGCTTTTTCTAGGATTTCTCCGGCAGTTCCTGTTGTTGCTGATGTGGTTGTAAGTGACAAAATTTTTGAGGTGCTTGCTGGTTCGTCAAGTAATCGACTTCGTTTCTCAGTTTATGACAAGTACCTCATTCGGTTGGAAAGGTAATTCCTGCCACTGGCATTTTTCCATTCAATCTCTTTTTTCTACGCGGAAAAGTTTTTGCGAAACCTAGATCTGTTTCGTGTAAAGCAACTGGGCCAATGGCATATGATGTAACTAATGAATTATGTTGGGTTGTTTGTTCTTCGTTGAATTTCTATTTTAGGTAGTGGCTTAGTGAAATGGGACGTCCAATTAAGGTGAGATGGCCTATTGAACAGAGGGAGTATATATGCATACGAGTGCATGTACCAAGTTATTCCAACTTTTGTCAGCATAGTTTGCATCCACAAACTATGTGAAGGGGATGTGCAGCATAGTTTGTTAATGATGCGAGCTGTGTGCATCTTTCAGCTTATGATAGTCATCATAGTAGGATGTGTTTGAGGCTTTGACGTAATAAATACGCTTTAGACAAAAATGACCTTTAGGCTATTGGTCAAGGTGTTTAGTGTTAACAACCTTACTGAAATGTATCTTACTGTTATTTTATGCCCCTGTGGGATCCAATGATGTTGAAGGATCAGAAAATGTTCAAGAGAGTTAAAGTTAATTTTGCTCAACAAGTATTTTAACCATGTTAGGTCTGCTTGAAGTAAGTTTTTGTTCTGTACTTATATGTTCAAACTATCATTGGCACATGTTTTTCAGGGCAATAAGAAGGTTGCAGTCCCAATCTGAGTCATCTCTCCTTTCTTCCATACGTGCTGTAAGAGGGGAAAAAATCCTAGAAGTTGATGGAACTGTTACAACTCAGCCGGTTCTTGAGCATGTGGGTACTTCAGCTTGGCCTGGTAAGTAATTGTATTTCCTACCTTATGTTGATAAAACTAAGTAGGAAATATGTGTATAATGGGGTACATAGACTTAGAATTCTATGGAGGTGCATTATTTTTCTTAAATAGAGATGGCTATGTTTGTCATTGCAGGCAGGTTGACTTTGACTGACCATGCTCTATACTTTGAAGCTCTTTTTGTTGTTTCTTATGATAAAGCAAAGTCATACGACCTTGCTGATGATTTGCAGCAAGTTGTTAAACCTGAGCTTACTGGGCCGTGGGGGACCAGGCTTTTTGACAAGGCGGTCTTATACAAATCAAGTGCGCTGTAAGATGATGTTTCTTATACAATTTTTTCATTATATGCCTGCTTGCTTCCTTGCAAGTTTTCTGGAGAGCATATAGGTTTATTAGGAGTTATTGTGCAGATTAGAACCTGTTGTGGTGGAGTTTCCCGAGCTTAAAGGTCACACACGTCGTGACTATTGGTTAGCTATTATTCGTGAGGTTCTCTATGCCCATAGGTTTGTTTTGAAGTTCCGGATTAGTGGCCTCGAGCGAGAAGAAGTACTTCTGAAAGCTATATTTGGGATTATGCGAGTTCAAGCCCTTAAAGAAATGAGTTTCACACAGCCTCTTTGCTTCGATGCTCTTCTTATGTTCAATGTTTGTGATCAGCTTCCACTTGGTGATCTGATTCTTGAAGAACTTGTGAACACATTGGCTAGCGGTAAGATGGATAAAAAGAATGCAGGGGCACCTAGAAATGGGGTTTACTCAAGCTCTGCTTTATCTATTGCTTCTAATTTGGGCTTTTCTATTGGGAAAAGTTGGGGATTGGTTAATGGTAGTGGACCAGTGGTTGGTGAAATTACTGTTGGGGAGATGACGCCTTTGGAAAAAGCTGTTAAAGAAGCTAGATGTAGCTATGAGAATGTAGTGCTTGCTCAAGCTACAGTTGATGGAGTTAAAGTTGATGGGATCGACACCAACTTAGCTGTAATGAAGGTATGGCATGCTTAAGTGATACAATTCTTGTAATCGAATCCCGTGGGAATGATTATGATTGGAAGGCTAGCTCTTTACTGCCCACTGTTTTGATATCACGTGCTAATGTGATAATAAGGGGGTGTTTACTTTGAGTAATGGGATAGATTGATAAAATATAGGATTGAGTATTTGAAGGATAAGATGGTCAAACAAGCTAAAAATCAAACAATCCATCAAAGTACACAGTGGATTAGGACCATGACTATAATAAAGTTGTAATGATTGAATAAAATAATTTAGAGATATTTCCAGGCCTCTCTCCCATTTGATTGGTATTATTTATCTGAAACACTCATATTCACAAGTCACTGTTTCTGAAGATTTATGTAAAACTGCAGGAAGTACTTTCTCCCATGACAGAAATCTGGAATTGGCTTGTTTTCTTGTTCTCCTGGGAAGAACCTTCCAAATCGCTGGCCTTCTGTTTGGTCTTCACCTGTATTATCTGCAAGTGAGTTCATGTTTTGTGCGACCATGACAGTTCCGATAAAACATGTGTGAAAAAGATGTGTTGCCTCTCCTACAATCTTCCTTCTCTGTTTCTCATGATTCAAACAAAATAACTCGTGAACCTTTTCCAAAGTCGATCCGTAATAATATACACTAAGTAAGAATATATTGTTTCAAATTATTTGTTTGGAGCCCAAGCTTATCGTGAAAGGAATAGTATACATTATCTCTTATTTAGTGTTGCTAGTTTCATATAGAGTGGTTAATTCCACACTTTTAGGTGAAGTGATAGTGGATGGTTAAGCTTTACCATCCCTAAGAGGTCTGCTGTGCTTTATTGTAATAGTAATTAGTTTTCCTCTCTATATTTGATTTCTGGCTAATTCTTACCTAAACTATACTTCATTATATAGTAAATTTTGAGGTTTCCTGAAATTGACCTCAAACCCTGTTTTCAGTTGAAACTTGAAAGACATGTTAAAACCTAAATTTTAGTTATCAATTTCAGCAAGCTGGATGAGCACCTAAGTCGTACAACTTTTGGGTAATAGTGATATATTTAATGTATAATACTACGTAAAAATTTTCTTTACAGGCTAGATTATGAAGTGCTTTCTTACTTCTCCTTGTGAGCTATACTAGTTTGAAGGTCTTATGTAGCAGTGCTAATTGTTAGTGAAAAGAAAAATAGAAGAAGAATTATCTCCTCTATAGCTAGGACTTATGACCAGGGGTCATTTATGTAGATGCTTCTGCCTTTGAAATGATTGGCCCTAACTAATCTCCTGATTGCACATATACATTGAATAGATGCAAGTAGAAGGATAATCTCTTATTAAGATGGTTCCTACGCTTCGTTTGCAGAGGGTGGTTGAGCTATGCGTTGGCAGCATTGTTCATCTTTTTTGCAGTATTCATGTTGCTTACACGTTATTTTGGGCAAGGAATGCCTATTGATGAACTGAAGGTAACAGCTCCACCTCCAATGAATACGATGGAGCAGCTTCTGGCTGTGCAGAATAGTATTTCCCAAGCTGAGGAGCTAATACAGGATGGAAATATACTTCTTTTGAAATGTCGTGCCTTACTACTGTCCATTTTCCCACAGGTATTTTGTTGTCTTGTCTTTGTTCTCCTGAATTTTGTCCATTAACTAGTACTCCTACTATTATTTGAACTTGTTTTAAACCAAAACTTCACATATCCTTATTTTAAGTTCTTGTTTGAAACCAAACTGCATGAGCAGTTACCAGCTTAGATGTAGGTTACTGGTCCAAATCTTTTGAAGCTAAGGACTGACACTTATTGACCTAAATAGGCTTCTGAGACAAAGGAAACTTTCAAGAAACAAATATAATACTCCTTCCGTCCCTAAAAAATAGACTAACATTTGAAACGGTACGAGTTTTAATGCAAAATTGGTAAAATAAGAGAGAGATATAAAGAAAAAGTGATTGAAGTATTGTAGTGGAGAATGGGACCCACCTCATTAGAGAGAAAAAGTGTTCCCTTAAATAGAATTGGTCTATTTTTAAGGGACATCCCAAAATGGCAAATGTGGTCTATTTTTATACTCCCTCAGTACACCAAAAATATTAAGAGAGGAATAGAGAGGAATAGTTCTAGTGGTGGATGGCACGGGTTTCAATTTAAAATTGGTAAAGTAAGAGAGGAATAGAGATAAAAAAGTACTAGTTAAAGTATTGTTAGTGAAAATGGGACCCACCTCATTAGAAAGTGAAACTTACCATAGATAGAGATTAATTTTGGTGGATGATCCAAAATGAAAAACAGTAGTACTACTATTTTTTATGAATGGAGGTAGTAGATATCAGAAACTAAAAGAATTTGTGTTCCTTTGTTGTCCATAGGGGATGAGTAATCTCTGTTTTGTTTTATATATGAAGGAAAGGGAACAAAAAACAGCCTCTTGCTTTTTCACGGTTGCGTCAAATTATTAAATAAAATGATGTTCCTATCACAATTCCTCCAGACTTGAGAGGATTTTATAGTTTTAGAGACCTTTTCGTTAATCTGTTTTCATTCACTCGGCAAAGTCTGCTATGAAATTGGAATACAAGATACCTCACTCTAAGTCACTGTCCTATGCCAGAGACAATCCCTAGAATAATGCTGAACTGCAGCAGATATGCCAGTCAAAAGGGTTAGCTTAAGATTCGTGTTATATTATGTCAGCCTTAGTCATAGGGATGAAAGCTGAAAGTGATGATTTTAGGTTACTGTCGCTGTTAAAATTAAAAGGTGGAAGTTGTATGTTCCAGATCATTATCATTTAGGTGCTAAAGAGAGAAAAAATTAAATTTCTTGAAAAGTTGGTCTTATTATGTAGTAGAGAAAGAAAACAATACTTTTTCTGGTAATTTTTTTTTTCTGTTTAGCAATGACAAGATTGAACATAGGATAAACTGGAGCCTGTCATTGCTATCATATTTATGGCTATATTCTTGAGTTTACATGTTTGAAGAATTCTTCTTCGATTATATACGTCAAGCATTACCTTCTATATATGCAATGTTCAGGCTACCGAGAGAGTTGCCATCGCATTTCTGGTTCTGGCCTTGCTTCTTGCTCTTTTACCTGTTCGATATATTTTCCTGTTGGTTTTCTTGGAGACATTTACGCGATATTCACCGCTCAGAAGACCGAGCACGGAAAGATGGATGAGGAGGTTAAGGGATTGGTGGTTTAGCATACCTGCCGCCCCTGTAATTTTGGAACGAGTCAACCAAGATAAGAAAAAAAGGTGACGCAAATATGATCTTTGGCCTACATGTTCCCGATCATATTAATGTAAATGTGTAATCGTGAATGTTGATAATATATTTATATAGTCCCTCATTTGAGTGATTAATCTACGTGTATAGTCCCTCATTTGAGTGATTTGTTGATTTTATATCGATTTTAAAGTTTTATGTATATTATCCATAATGTTTAGTAATGTATATCAATTTTATCCCAACTTTTTTTTTGAATTTCACTCCAACGCTTGAGTAGGGATATGACGTGCTGGAAAATTAAGTTTTAGTACTTTTGAATACAAATTCATCCTATATCAGGAGGCTTGAGTAAGTTGGTAGGTATATAATTTATGTGCAACCCCAATTAGTTTGAGGCCTTTTGAAATGATCTAAAAATAAATTCGTGCGGGTTTGACTTAAAGTGGACAATATCAATCTAATGTTTGTGCCGACACTCGAACATGAAATTTGACATGCTACTTATATTAATTCAGCATTAACATGTTTTCATACTATTTTAGTAGTATTTGCCGATGGGGTTAGGATGAATGAAGAAGTCGGAGTGTGAATTGCGTTATTCGATGCTGCGCTTTGTAATATAGGGATATCTAAATATTTTTGAAAATGTGTTATCATCGCATAACTGAGAAAAGATTCAAATTATAATTTGTAGAGTTTACAAATTATAGTACACATTTTACATTTTTTGTACATACATACATAATTTAGGATGGTAATCGAACCTTAATATATATTTTGTTGATATTATAATGTAAAGTTAGTACTAACAACTAACAAAGATTTTTTGTGCAATAAGATAGAAAATCAAATAGTGGTGGAATGTTACTAAGTTATATAATGAAATAAAAGCAAATGATTACTATAGTTCTAGAATAAAAGATATATCTACGATACAGTTTAATATAAATATAACTCATATTATCAATATAGATTTGCACAATATAAACTGTACTATATAAACACCAATTCGAATGTGAGTTGCGTATTTTGCACAATCATAACTATAATTATAATTGCCTCTGCATTCGGAAGAAAAGAATATATATGTTCATAAGTTTATCCAAATTGAATTTGAAATTCGTCGAAGCATGGAAGTCAAATTGAAATCTAATTCAAAGTTTTTCATCTGTCGGATTTGATTTCAACATTGTAAAAGTTTTGTAACTTCATAATTTAGTTAGCAAGCACTTCTTACGGTGAGAAAAAAATGATGAAATATTAGTATACCTCTTATAATATTGAAAAAAAAATTGTATACCGTTTATTTTGATGTTGGCAGCTTTCCTTCTTTAATTTCGGTGATAAACTTGTTGCTATAAACTTCATTTTACCAGGTCGATGAGCTTTATTGAAAATGTGACAATAGATGGTAACATGCATATCAACCGGCAGTGCGGGTTCTACAACCTCAACCTGGGGCTGGTCATCGGCCTCATTTGCCACAGAAGGACCCTCGCCATCAATGAGTTCGTCGTGGACATCGGGTAACTCAACAGCTTCGACGGAGGCAGCGTTCAATAGATGAGCTCTTAAGTTGTTGAGAAATAAATAAAGTAGATATCTTTACCATCACAATTATTATCATGTCCAATTGAGTAGCTGCATATACATATGAAATATAGGCATATCAAAGTTGACGTGCTTCTGAAAAATGAGTTCATGAACAATTCTAGCTCGATCTCATCGAAAACATTTAGTCAAGTTCCCTTAATCGATCATGAATTTTCTTTTGTACATTTTATTTGAATTATACAACATAATTTAGAAATTTCACTAAATTTATAGTAGCGTTATGTTTTGGGCTACACTAAAGAGTTAAAACTAATTCAACACGTGAATAGTATAGGATTGGTTAAAAATGATACACCAATAGAATTATAGAGAAATTTTTAATTTAAATATAAAAATAATTTGATGATCTGTTTTAAATGCCCTAACAAAATCTAGCCATTTATAAAACGAGAGAGAAAAGACACACAAACAGCAGCAGCCGTCGTCGTCCTCCGCCGCGTCAAGACCGGCCTATGAGCTCTCCGTCGAGGTTAGTTTTTCTCGCTCACTTTTTTGTCAAACTCAAACTATATCTCGTTTTTTTCGCCTCAAAATTCGAAACCAAGCCTACACTTTGCTTCTATTTTTGTGTTTAGGAATTAGCGCTCGAATATGAAATTGAAATTAGGGCTCAAATTAGTTGCTATCTGCTGAATGCTTGCTGTTTTTCTAATCTGCGCATCCATCCATAGGCAGTTCCTTTATCTTCGATAAACCGCCTCCAAAAAAAAAACTGCAAAAAATGGAGTAATAAAATAATCATGTGTTTCAAGCACTATTAGAGCATCCACAATGGGACGGATGTCCCGGCGGACATCCCGACGGACTTCCAAAAAATACCTCTTGCTACGTCATAAAGACATCCCACTGCACTGCCACGTCATAAGGACATCCCACTACACAATGGCCAAGGACATCCCGACGGACATCCACAAAAAAAACAATAAAAAATATGGGACGTACGCCGGGACATCCGTCGTGTCAACGCAATGACGGACGTCCCGGAAAGCCGCGGAACTCCGGTGTCCGCAGTGGACGTCCGTGTCCGTATGTATGCTGCCTAATGGCGGACATCCGGCACGCCGGTCCGACGTCTGCTGGGACATCTGCCATTGTGATGCTCTTATCGAACAGGATTTCCACCAAAGTAGAAGTAAACATGGCTGATCAAGACGAGTTTATTGGACAAATGCACCAAAAATTGGTAATCATGAGTGGTCCGATAACAGATGCCAACAATTTTGGGGTGAAGCCGTCTGCGATTATGATGATCCAACACGATCAATTCGCTGGCCTCTCGAGAGACGAGGAGCCACATGTGCACCTTGCTCATTTCTCCAGACTTTGTGGGACCATAAAGATCGAAGGAGTGCCAGGTGATGCCATCAAGCTCAGTCTCTTTCCCTTTTCTCTCAAAGCCGAGGCCAGGAATTGGTTCTACTCCTTGGAGAGTGGAACCATTTCCATTTGGGACGAAATGGCGCAGCACCTTCCTCGACAAGTACTATCCTTGGGGTAAAGCCTCGAAGTTGCAAAAGGATATTTGGCGGTTCCAACAAATGGAGGACGAGAGACTCCACGAGGCTTGGGAGAGATTCAACGGGATTCTAAGGAAGTGCCCTACTCACAGCCTTGATAAAAACACCAAAATTACCACATTTTTTATGGATGCAACTATGATACGAAGCTATGGTTGAATATCGCGGCTGGTGGATCAATTATGGAGAAGACTTGCGGAGAAGCCACAGAAGTTATTGAGAGGATGGCTGCTAGTTCGTACCGATGGTGAACGAACCCCTGCGATAGATGTTGTCACTGCGGACCATCTCATCTCTATTCACCAGTAGTTACCTAACATGTTATTTGACTTATTTTTCAGTTTACTCTATTTCATATCTTAGTTTGTCTTACTTTTGAGATCATGCTTCGACTTTGGTCCTTGAATGTTTTAGAAAAACTTTGTTATGTTATGGTTGATTAGTGTTAGAAATGTGTGTTGGGTAAATGGTTTGATATGCTTGTGATGGTAAGGATGGATTGTTTGTTTTGAAATGAACTACATGTTTTGAGCCCTTTTATTGTCATAAGTTCACAAATTTTATGTATTTCTACCTGAGTGTGAGTGAATGAGCATGTGTATAGATCTATAGAACTTGCCATAAATCCTTTCTTGGTGTCAAAAGTAAGTGTGTATTGGATTTTAGGATGGTTGAAGGCCGTTTTTGTTAGCCACCTTAACCAAATTTGTGCCCAAAAACTTGCATGCAATCCTATTTCATCCTAGTGTCTTGAGAAAAGATTCACTAGTTCATCCATACCAAGGTAGCACTCTAAGTTGGTATGTCCCACCAATGATTCTTTGACAAATGGAACTAAAACTAAAAGAGTCATTTTGGAGACATTTATTGAACCACTTTATTGAGAATTGCATAATATTTATACGTGGAAATTGCCAACTATGTTTTTGCCTCCTGTATAATTTTGCATACTTAATTATACAAAGAATATAAATAATAATAATAATAATAATAATAATAATAATAATAATAATAATAATAATAATAATAATAATAATAATATATGTGTACTTTTCACTATTTTTCTCATTTACAGTTTATTTATTTAGTCAAATGGAAGATCATTTGTCATGGAATAAAACCCCCCTTTTTGAAAACTATTGAATCGTGATATATGGTAGTAACAAATTACTAATACTCATAAATTTGAAATTACTAATAGTCGTAGAAACAATCTTACTCGACGCTAATACAATTACATTTTGCACTATATAGCAAATATGAAATGTTATACTTATATGATGGTTTATTCAACATGTCATGGATATTACAGCAAATAAAATAAATGAAAATTCACTCATTAGAGATGGTAAGAAAAGTAAGAAGCATGTACTTATACAACATGGGAGAAACTTGTACATTATTTAGGGGGAAAAATAGAGGAAAGTAAAGAAAGTAGGTTCATCATCACATCATCCTTTGCTGCATTGGAGGGGTTACTCCAAATTGCTGCCACCTTTGCTTTGCCTCATTTCCCGCATGTCCTTAATTATAACAAAATAATATGCTATTCAATTTAAAATACATAGTTACATGGAAAACATATTCTAGTATGAGGGTGTTCGGTTGGCAAGATTAAATCTCACGATTAAATATGTATTATGTTTGGTTCATAAGATTGAACCATTCAACTTAATCCTAGATGGATAGTCTCATGATAATTAGTCATAGCCTCCCCCCTCCAACTAAAATAATCCCACAACTTAATCCTAGATGGATAGCCTCATGATATTAGTCATGGAAACCGAACGCCACCTATGTATACTAATAATAGAAGGGTCGAAACTTTTAATATGGATTGTATAAAATTAAAGAAAGATAGAGGTTTGAGAGGGTGTAGTATGAATACCAATAGAAGGGTCGAAGCCTCTTTCGTTGAGCTCCCTATATTCTTGACAGAGAGCGCAATACTCACAGAAGCAATGAATGAGGCAATCTGGCCCAGGGGACTCAACCAGCCCAAACTTGGCTCTCAACTTGCTCCGATACCCGCATGATATCAGGCACGACACTCCTCAGCAGCACGCGATGCACGAGTACAGTATTCCGCTTGTCGTACAAGCTACAAACCATCCAAACAACGTGCTCAGTATACGAGTAGGAACGTTCCATAAGAAAATTTGGACAGTGGAATTTTGTGAATATAAAGAACATTTATAAATAATCAAATATGTGTAGCTTCAAAGCTGAAAATATATTCTTACATGTGCTTCCGTTGTCCAAAATCTAGGCGATCTGCCCGAATGTTACGCACGGGAAACATAGGGTTATGATAGCTGCAAAACGAAATATAAATTTGCATAATCAACAAAAAACTATTTTCATATTAGATGACAGTATAATACGGATATGATATACAATGTGTGTGTCTGTGTCAGCAACTGATGTGAGACATTGAGTCTGTAACAATATGGTTACATACCATTTTGGGGATCTTTCATGCAATCGAAAAGATTGGACTTCCACGCTTTATTTTCCTGAGGCACAATTACTGGTATCCCTTGTTGGGTTTGAATATGCTGATTTGGTGGGAAGGGTTCTACTGTTTGGTCTTGAAGAGAAGGGAAGGGTTGTGCCGCCGGCGGCTTATCATAACGATTAGTTGACGGCTTGGTGGCGGCGGGAGGAGGAGGTTGGAACCCGGGAGGCGGTTTGTAAAGGTCTTCGTCGAGCTTTGGTGGATTTCTTGAAACTCAACGCCTTGGTGGTGTTGAGTTGCATCATCGACGTGCGGCAAGTGCCCCATTTTGTAAATTTTTTATTTAGGGAATGAATTCTTGATGGATATATATGATATGATTATGTAGCTCTTCTTATAAAAGTGGGAAGGTATGGCCGGTTCATTCCTTCAATTATGCAATGACAGTAATGATAGACATTAATATATGAAGATATATGTACAACAACTTAGGATCACGAATAAAATATTACTTGAAAAAACAAATGTGACGAGCACAACTATAGTCCTGATGAGATTCGAATTAATTTAAAATATTTGACCTAATCCTCTCAGTGGCACAAAACATAGTTTTGCATTCCTTGCGCTTCACTAACGTGGTTGCCATTTATCGGAGTAGAAAATTGAGAAATTTAATAGTTGTAGACGTAGTCTTGTACACCTGTACAACAACATAAAGAAAAAAAAAGAATAATAACTTTAAAGTTTTATTTGCCTTTTTTTATTATAGGTAAGTGGATCCCACCACTCAACTAAATTATTACACCACATATTCTATTATAAAATCAATTAAAGTACTATAAAAATAGAACTCACATTCCATTAATTTTTTTTTCTTCACAAATTTAAATAATTTCTGATGCCTAGTAAAAATGTGAATATAAATGGCGGACTGAGGAAAAACTAACTTTTTTAATTCAATTTTTTCTCGTGTGCTAGTAGTTATAATTTGAGACTGCTCTGCTGCCTAGCTAGGCCTATACCACCCCTTAAATTCCACGGTAAGCACAAAAAAAATCACGGGACTGAGTAATTTTTTATGGAAAAACGTCATTTTAAGCCTCATCAGATGACATCATTTATATAACCCAACATTTTTCAAACATAGGCTTTTTTTGTTGTCCACCTCAATTTTGATTTTTCCGAAATTAGGATGAGAGGGAGAATTAAGTGCTGTTGATGAAGGAGGAACAACGACGGTGAAGAACCAGCTTGCAGGTCACTTTTCTTCTCTCTTCTCTCAAATATATCTATGCGTTCTCCTCTTAATTTAGTTATTGCATGTGATTTTGCTAAAGAGTGTTTGACATAATTTAGATATTAGTACATGTGATTTTGCCGATTTGAACTGTAAACAATTGAGATTAGAGTATGGAAATAGTTGACTATTGGTTGACTCCCGGTCAGCTTGAGGTCTTGTTCGGACCAATTAAAGCTAACTAAACTGAGTTGGATTGAAGTTAGGCTAGGCCAATGTAAAATGGAGTACTGCTTTTTTCATGTATTCTTATATTTTAAGATTTATATTAATTTATTACTATTTAAATTTAATTATAATTAATATATATAATTGTTGAATGATTTTAAAATTACATTAAATGCTATACTGAAATTTATTAAACAATTAAATGTGCATATTTACATGTCTTACTAAAATTATATTTGAGAAAATTAAATTAGAAGAGGGAAATGTGAAATATATAAATGGATAAAATAATTAAATTAGATATAACTAAGAGTCCAAAATATAGGGATAGTGATTAGGGTTTAAGGTTTACATATACTCCCTCCATCCACGATTAAGTGAACTAAGTTGACTTGTCTTGACACGGGTTTTAATAAATGTATTGTGATAGAATATGCGTAGAAAAAGTTAGTGGAGTGTGTGTCCTATTTTTATAAACTACCTCCGTATTTGAAAAATAGAAACATTTGAAACGACACGGATTTTAATGCACAATGGGTAAAATAAGAGAGAACAATTGGTAAAGTACGAGAGAGGGGAGATGAGTAAACTAAGAGAGAGGAAGAGAAAAAGTAGTGCAAATAGAGTTAGTAGATTGTGGGGTCAACTTCCTAAAATAGAAAGTTTATACTTTTAAGAGACGACCCAAAATAGAAATAGTTTTTATTTTTAAAATACAGAGGTAGTATTAGTTTTAAAATAAAATATGAGTTTGGTAAGTTAATATGTGAAGTTCAATACCAAAAATAGTAAAAAGATAAATAAGACACTTATTTGTGGACTAACAAAAAATTGTGGACGGAGGAAGTAACTAAAAGTGTAAATCGGGCTTGGGCCTGGAATAGGCCTGAACTTTTTTTTTTGCTAAACACCTTCACGGTGGAAGGTTAAGTAGGACCCTCATCCCATATATATCATGTAAACAAAGTTTATACAACGACCATTCCCAAAAGTGGAAGGTCCAAGAGGAAGAGTATTACAAAACATTACATCTTCCTTAACGGAACAGGAAACGAGAGAGAAACAAAAACAACCAAGGAAAACGAAATCAAAACCTAAAGTTAGGCATGCGGAGCTGGTCGAGCCTTGCCAAAGCTCTTGCTCGAGCCGGGATTAAGCTCCCCTCAAACCTCTCTGCAGCACTGCAATCTTTCCTATCGACGCAAGAGAATCTGCCACTTTGTTGCCCTCTCTACGTATGTACGTTATTTTCCAGTGAATCTCCCTTAGCTCTATGAGGCCACCTGCAATGCGTCCCGCAGGTGGCTCGTATGTCGTCTCGCCGAGACGAGACGGCGGCGAGACGTGTTGCGGCTTCCCGTCTCGTCCCGGTCTCACCGAGGCGCCCGTCCCACCGAGACAGATCACGGGCTGTCTCGCCACGAGCTCGCGCAATGTGGCGCGCTCCGGCGCCATGCGTGACGCCCACTCGCCGGCCTGCGAGTGGGCTTCGTCACGCTGAGGCAATAAATCATTTTTTTTTAAAATTGAATTTAATAAAAAAAATAGATAAATAAAAATTGAAAATGGTAATATTACCGTTTTTCGACCGTTTTCCTTTTTTTTACTCTATAAATACTCCTATTTCATCCTCATTTCACACACAAATACACATCTATTCTTCTCAAATCATCTCCATTTCCTCTTCAATTTTCATCTAACCTCTCCAATTGTCATCACAAAATGTCCGGTGACGACAACTATGGCGGTGGCGGCTCCGGCGGGTTTGACATCAACGCGCTTGGCGACTGGGGGGACATGTACAATGTCTTGGGTGGTTCCGGCTCCGGTTCGTCGACGCCGGGCACCCAGGGCTCGTCGACGTCAGCGGAGTACCAACCACCCCATTTTGATGTTGATGCATACGCTCGTCCCTCCGCCCCAAGGAGTTCGTAGGGATTATCCCAAATTCGGGAGGATTATCCGGATGAACCCTCTCCGGAAGGAGGACGAGGCGGTGGAAGCTCCAGGTCGGTGGAGGAAGAGGCGGAGGCGGCCGAGGAGGAGGAGGTTGTAGGTCGGCATTCGTACAGCCACAAGGACACGATGGCTGTATACAACGCCTGGATCAGCGTCTCGTACGATCCCATCGTCGGGAATCAACAAACCCAAAAGTGCTTCCGGGAAAAAGGTCACCGAGGCCTACAACGAGATTAAGCCGAAGGGGTCCCGCCGCCGCACATTGAAGATGCTCCACGCTCACTTTGACCGAGTCGACAGAGAGGTCAAAAAATTATGCGGCATCTACAAGAACGAAGCGGGTCATTACCAAAGCGGAGCCACGGGAGCCGACATTCTGAGATCGGCTTTGCGAGTCTATTTCGAAGACACCGGCAAAGAATTCAGATATGTCGATGTTTGGGAGGCCGTCAAAGATGAGGAAAGGTGGGCCGACGGTGTCTGGTCCAGCTCGGGCTCAACCTCGAAGCGCACGAAGCACACGGCGGGTGACCAATACTCGTCTAGTGGTGCGGTTCGGGCAGCGCCGCACACGAGGTTGCCTCGCAGGAGGTTGAGGGCATGGCAGACGATGCCGGGGGTCCTCCCGTGGGCGCCGTCGGCCGTAAGGACCAAGGCGGCGAAGGCGGCTAGAGGGAGGAGGGGCCGAGGCGATGACAAACACGGATTTTGCATGTTTTTAAGGGCTAGATTTGACTAGTTTTAAATGTCAATCATACAAATTATGTTCTTAAATTGCATATATTATACATTTGGTATTTTGAATGTGTTTGGTTATAAATGATAGAAAGAGATAGAAAAAAGATGCAAAAAGGCCAAGGTGTAGCAGCCTCTATTCGAGCCCATTCTGCCAGCAAGTTTGAAGTCCAATAAGTGCTTACTACATGTCATTCTCTTCTTCTTCGAAAGAGCTTCGCGTGGATACCTTAAACGTCTCAATCGGAGTTCTGTAGAGAAGGTTATTACAATTCTACGAACATTGCGCAATGCAGTCAAAGCTGACGGAAATTCAAGAAAGAGAATAAATTATTAAATTGTGAAACCAAATCTCTCTCATTTCTTGTAGGGCACGAAAATAACCAAGACTAACCCTTTTTCTAGCCTATAAATACTCCTAAACCTAATTCATAATCCCCATCTCAGAGCCTCCAATCCTACTCCCTCTCTACACTTTCTTCCATTCCATATTCCATACATAATTCATCCATCTTCCATTGGAGCGGAGCTCTGCAGATCCAGGCAAGAGAAGACTGAAGATTGAAGATTCAACCTTGGGTTTTATCAATTTCTTTCATGTCTAGTACTTTTATTATTGGTATTCCGCCTCTAAGTAGTTTGAGTGCACCGCCACCGCCTTCGGGGGATGATTCGTCGGCGGAGTAGTTTTTTTTAATTTCTATCAAATTGTATTTTAAATTATGTAATTTTTATTTTTTAGGATTTTAATTATGTGTTTTTTTATTTTTTGAATTTTAAGTTTTATTTTTATTTTATGTTGTAATTTTATTTTATTTAATGAAATGTGTTTTTATTAATTGAATTTGTTGGAAATAAAAATAAAAAATAAAATTGAATGAATAGGAAGTTAAGAGATGGTTAAGAGACGAATAAGAGATGGAGGGTTGCAGGTTCTGTCTCTTAGTTAAGAGATGGAGTGAAAAGTACAGTGGGCCCGTGAATAGTTAAGAGATGGGACGGTTAAGAGATGTATAAGAGACAGCGTTGCGGATGGCCTGATAACTTTTGCCATAGTGTGCCTAGTCACCGCCGGACCCAACTAACCCTTTTCTAAAATCCGACACATCATTTCAGGATCGGTTTCAATCCACAGGTTATTGCCACAACGCTTGGCCATTAGAACACCTTCTAATAAGGTATCAAGCTCAGCTTCGAATCCCGAAGAGGCAAGCACCGGAGAGCAGAAGGCTGGCACAGTCTCCCCCAGGTGGTTTCTAACAATGCCTCCCCCTCCAGCCCTGCCTGTTAACCCCTCACACGAGCCATCCGTGTTGAGCTTCACCCAAAGCCAGTCGGGTGGTTTCCATTGAATTTTCTCCACCCTTCTCGCCCTGCCAGGTTTGACTTGCTCCACCATAAAATCCACCCTCGGGTCGCAACCTTTCCATTGCTCTGGCCCGAGGCGCCCTGCCAGGACCAGATTTCTCAGGTGCATCACAACTCTCTTGCAAACATTCTCTACCTTGAAGACCTTGTCAAGATGAGCACACCCATTTCTCTCTGTCCAAATATACCAGAAAACAAGCAAGGTATTAAGATGCAGATGTGATGTTTATTCTTACTTTCCATGTGTCTCTACCACCACCTCAACCGTCGCTTTAGGCTGTGCCCTTGTCCTGCGAACTCCGGAACTTGTGGAAACCATTTCGAGAAGTGATTCCATACTTCAGCAGTTGCTTCGCCATTCACAAAAAGGTGCAGCCTTGTCTCCACGTCTGGGCTCGAGCAACAGCGGCATTTAGAGGCAAGGGAAACTCCTCTCCATTGAAATTTCACGTCCACCGAGATCCTATTGGCTAACAAGTGCCAGAGGAACACCGAGATTGTGGGATTGATGCCTTTGCCCCAGATAAAATCATACACTCCCAGCTTTTCCCCTCTGTGCCTTATCAATTCCCAGGCCGAAGCCACTGTGAAGTTGCCATGTGGGGTCTGGGTTCAATGAGCAATGTCCTTAACCTCTGAATTAACTGGAACGTGCAGAATACCCTAACCCACTTCCCTCGGCACTCCCCACTCGTCCAGCAGATCCTAAATTGGTCTGAACTTCTAATAAGCATGTACCTAGATTTAAATGGCAGTTCAATTTGAGTACATGTTTTAATTGATGAGCTCTGTTTAAAAGTCTATTCATAATTTGTCACCATTTGATTTGGCACGAGTTTTAAGAAATTTAATTGAAAATGAGTTGAAAAAATTAGTTGCATGTGAGCCTATTTTTATATATTAATTTTATAATAAAATATGAGAGGAATTGAGTTAGTGGAAGTAGGGTCCACTGCCAAAAATGGTAAAAGTGAAAGGTGACAAATTTTTAGGACAGACAAAAATAGAAATAAGTAACAAATTTTTAAAGGACAAAGAGAGTATTTGTTTTCTGTGGACCAGCCAATCTACTTGGCAACTTATTAGTACTATTTGGTTTTCATTTCAATTCAACAAGAATTGTTTCTACTTATTTTAAAAAATAACAACTATTTCTATTTTAGTCTGTTTCTTAAATTATAATAGTTCTATTTTAAGGAACTTTTTTTCTAATAAGGAGAAAATCATTTTCTACTAACAATTCTTCAGGCACTTTTAATTTTTCTTTTTTTTTACTGAAATAATTATGCATTAAAACTTGTACTACTTCAAAAGTTGCTATTTTTATAGTAAGGATGATGTATTATTTTAATTTTATACTACGCCCTCCGTCCACCGGAATGACTCACTTTTCTCTTTGATATGTTCCAACCAAGATGACTCACTACTAAAAATGGAAACATTTTTACTTCTATTTTATTCACTCTCTCTTACTTAATTCTCTCCACTTAACGTACAAAATAAAGTTGCATAAAATCTCATGCTGCCCAAGGAATGAGTCATTTCCTTGGAACGGAGGGAGTACATCGTAGTATAAAAAATTAAAAAACTAGTAAAACTCATTTTTTTTCAATAACTTGAAATAATTGAATAAGACTAAATTGACTCGTGATTTTTTTTTCTTGTAATTTTTATAAAATGGAAATAATATCAATAATAATAATTTTAAATAAAACTAAATAAAAAATAGCAACATTAGCAGGAAAGGTTTTGCATGATTCAGACAGTTGACTTAAGTTTCATTACAAATTGACAACCATAGATATTGCGTTATTGTTTCATTTATCACCGCAGCACAGACCACTGCGTATACTTGGAGTCTTTCACTGCAGCCGCTATCTTTGAGAAATGGCTTATGCTGCAGAGCTGCATTCCTTTCTCTTAAGCACACGCTACACTCCCTTCTTAACCAAACTCAGCTTCATTCTACGCCGTCAAGGCATATAAACCTGATCATGTTATGAAAAATGAGATTAATCAAAATTTAAAATTACTAACCTTTAATTTCTATGGATAGCTGAGTCATCAATTTGATTAAACCTTGAATCATTCCATGAAGACCGGATATCATGTTCAAGGGTTTGTACCTCCCTCCTCCAATTCTTCTCTTTCATTTTCTTTGCCCAAACCTCTGATAAAGGGTGGCTTTCAACTACTTCTATCTTTCGAACACAAACAGGCAAATAGGATGGGAGTTCTTCCAAATTGTAGCAATGTTTAAAGCTTAAGAACTCCAGTTTCTGTATGCTAGGCATTTTGATCTCCCAACTCCCCAAATCAACATCTTCTATTGAAAGAAATTTGAGTTGGGGGAAATCATGCCAACCTATCTCCCAAGTTGGTCCTAGAAAAGCATAGCATCTCACTTTGAGCACTTCGAGATTCGGTAGTTTTCCGATTACCTTCATGTACTCCCAAGGATATCCTAGCCCACTCAAACTCAACTTTTTAAGGCTTGATGGGAGCATAAAACTAGGAATAAGTGGGGCAACATCTTCTAACCCGAGATCCGGATTCACAACCACACATTTAAGTGATTCCAGTTTACTAAGATGATATATATGATCCAAGTATTTTAAGGGATCACTATTGTCATCTGGTGCCAATTCAACTTGAATTCCAAGCTTTTTAAGATTAGGCATTCTTTTCAAAACCCTCATTGTACAACTATGCACACTCACACCTATGAGTGAACACAAGTTTGGTAAAAGGGCCTCCTCACAATCTGGATTGGGTAGCTTCTGACCTGAGACATGAAGATGCTTCAACTCTTTCATATTCCATATTTCATTAGGCAAATATGAAGAATAGCTGGAGGATTTGATGCTCAAGTATTGTCTCACTGTCATGAACTGAAGATTCCAAAGTTTGGATATGGAAGGTGGGAGGTTTCCATCACAGGTGAGGCCAAGGTACCTTAGTTGAACCAATGTCACTACTTCAATCGGAAACTCGTAGAAACGGATTGCAACAGCTTCTAGAACCTTCAAATTTCTTGACTTGAAACGTAATGGAACTGGATACTGATGAAGTGGACCGGTACATAGCAAAGTACGTATTGTTGAGAAGGTCGGCATTGCTTCATCTATGATTCCCAATAAAATGCTATTCGGAATACATAATCTGCGTTGGCTCTTCATACTATCTTCCATTGAATTGACATCACAAATTTTCAAGATGTGGAAAACCTTACTCTCGATGGCTTCCCTTCGTGAGAGATGCCAAAATACTGGATGAAGAACACAAGTCTTGTTATGTTCCAAATCAGATCCCTTCTTGACCATAACAGTAGTAGAATCAACAAGCTCCTTGAAGCATCTTGCAGCAAAATCCTCAAAAGTTTGAGACGAATTTGGTTCGATAAAGCCCTCAACAAACCATAAATTGATGAGCTTAGAGGTAGGGATGTCAAACTTTTTGGGAAAACCCCCCATGTAGAGAAAGCATGCTTTCAAGTGTTGAGGTAAAGCTTCATAACTCGGAAGCAACGAGTTCGATATTTCTTTCTCTGCATCCCTAATAACCGGTACTTCTCCAGATGCTACCATGCTCCATTTCTCCAATGTTTTCTCAAGTCCGGATAGCTTATCCGCGACTGAGAGAATCAGGAGAGGAAGGCCTTCACAACTCTCAGCAATCTTCCTTCCCATAGTTTCAAGTCGAACAGGGCAAATCTCATCGCCAAACACCTTGTCGCGAAGAAGATCCCAACTTTCGTCTTTATTTAGGAAACGCATTTTCCTAGACCTATCCAATGGCCCAAACTTTGCAACCTTGATTAGCCTAGTCGTAACGACAAGTTCACCCCTGATGTTTGGGAGCAAGTTTTTCAAGATATGCACCGGAGCTTGGCTCCATAGATCATCTAGCACAATGAGGCATTTCTTAGTGCACAAATCCAGAGCTAATGTTGGATCATCCTTTATATTTTGTCTATCAATAGAAGGATATAATTGAGCTAGAATATCTACAAGGATTTCTTCTGATTTATATTTTGGGCCCATATTGACCCATGCACAATGATGGAAGAGATGCATAATTGAGGGGTCTTCAAAAAGCTTTTTGACAAGAGTAGTCTTGCCAACTCCGGCCATTCCATAAATTGACATAATTCCCATTTTTGGAAATGTTCTGTCTGGATAAAGAATTTCCTTGGTTTTGTCTATTAGTATGGATACGGCAAATAGATTTTTCGCCCATACTTGATCATCCTCTCTTAGATATTTTTGTACTTCATATGCCTGCCCAATAAAATGAACAAGGGAAAATTCACACTAATACATATACACAATTAATAATAGAAAAAATGAACAAGAAAGTATTACTGTCACACTTGGGTATTATGACAAAAGATTTGAGCAGGTGTCGTTTGTATATATTAAATGGGGAGAAAAAATATATTTTTATATATTGATGTGAAAGAAAACTCTTTAAAAAGAAGAAATAAGAAATGTGATAACTTTTGTGAGAAAAACTAAAATATTAATGTATTACATCTACTTTGTGAATCACTTATTTTATCATCATGCATAATCAAACACTCCTAATAACTACGGTGAATAATGATCCGCTCGTCCTAAAAGTTAACTGGGTTTCACTTGTGAATGAGTAGGAAGAAATAAGGGGATAACTAGACTTTATATATTTTAAAATAGTAGTATCAATTTTGTTAAGATGACAAACTAGCTACGGCATATATAAAACTGTAAAATATATTGTCACTTTTAGCTTAATGTCACAACGTTTACCCTTAATTCATGTGACTTGGTCTTAGTTGACAATTCGTTGTTTTGAATAATAGGAAAAAACAGGGCTAATTCAAAGTTTCGAAATAGGGTCAATGTTTACAACTACTACCAAATACTTGTGAATTCGTGATGGTAAATTTACGATTAAGAATGGTTGTGAAATATTGTAGGCAAAAATTACGATCAATTTCAACTATATTGTAATTAATAATTATTATTATTATATTAAATAGTAATAATGAGGATAAATTGTACTCCCTCTGTCCCAGCTAAGACGACACATTTTTTCCCACACTTGTTTTGAAAAATGAAAATAAATAGTTACAGAGAAGAGATAAAGTAAGAGAGACAGATAAGTATAGTATTATTTTCTCTCTTATTTTACTTTCTCTCCACTTTAACCTACTCCCTCTGTTTCATAGTAATAGAGTCATTTTGCCATTTTTGTACGTTCCATAGTAATAGAGTCATTTCCCTTTTTAGTAAAAGTCAACACATTTTTCCACACATATTTTACTCTCTGTTACTTTTTTCTCTCTTCATCTCTCTACCTGTTTCATTTTCCACTTTATTGTCCATTTACTTAACTCACCTAACGTAATTTTTCTTAATCTCCGTGCCGAAAAGAAACGTCCCCATTACTATGGAACGAAGAGAGTATTTATTAGTATAATTTTCTCAAAACACCTGCGAAAAATAAATGTGTCAATCTTAGCTGAGACATTACTAATATTACGGGTTTTTAGAAACGTTAAGATATAAATGTTAGTACTAATAATGTAAATGTTAGTTCTAATAATATACTTTCTCTATCCCATCATTGCTAAGGTGACATGTTTATTAGTAGATAAAACTATAATTTAGAGGAGATTATACCTCAGATAATTCATCATCCATGGTATAAACGGGATCATGTTGAGCCTGAGCTAGCCTGTTCCAGTCCTCCGCCTCCTTCTTCAATTTCCTCATCAAGATCAGAATAATTCTGGCCACCACCAGTCTCAGACATCCACAGTTTCGTGCAATCTTCCTCACAATTTCCTCAAACTCCGGCGGTGCAACACCGCCCTCGAAAAAAATAGACAGAATGTAGGACCAGATGAAGTCTTCATCTATCGTCGGCGGTTTAAGGAGCACAAAGCTCTTGTCGAATTCAGCAACTTCAATTAATCCCGTCGTCAGCAGCACCACGCTTCCGTTGTTCTGCTCCGGCAATGATCTTCTCAGGCTGATCAGAACGTCCGCGTCACGAACGTCGTCCAACGCAACCATGTACCTCCTTCCTTCCAAACTAGTGTACACATATTCCCCCAATTCCTCCTCTCCTTTGGAGCTCAGGATTCCGTGATCATCTACTTCATTTATTTGAGAAATTATGTTTAAGAGGAGCTGTGTGAGGTCATATGCTGACCCTATCCTCACCCAGGCGCTGCAGTCGAAGGAGCGCTGTGTGTCGTCGTAGACGCCCCGGGCGAGAAGGGATCGTCCGGTGCCTGGTCTGCCGAAGAAGGAGAAGAAGCCGAAGTCGTCTGGCCTTATCACTCTCATCACGTGATCTTTCAGATCGCTGTAGTGATCGGATAATCCAACCATCTCAACATCACAATCAATCGTCTGTTGTGATGCATTTTCACCTTCAATATATGAATTACTAGATGGATTGTCGAGATTTTGATTGTAGGCCTCCTTCATCTTCTTCACTGCTTCCGCGAAGGAGTTGAACTCGTGAGATACTTCCTTCAGGTCTAGCGAAGAAATGGCGGCCTCTTCTTCTTCGAGACCTGATAGAAACTTTGATTCGAGGGAGTCTTCTAAGCTGTGTATCGCATTTCTGATTTTTCCCTCCAAGGCTCTCGATTTGTCGCTGTTGAGACTGAGGAGTTCGTCCGATTTTTTGAGGGTTTCTTGTAAGGATGTGAGGTGATCGTGTGTAATATCTAGGGTTTCTCGACTCGAAGAATCAATGGAAACGTTGGAAGAAGATAGTAGCCTGTTTATTGTTTGCTTGAGAGAAGTCGCAGCAGCATAAGCCATTGTTTTTTTCTTTCTTCTTGTTGCGATTGTTAATTGTGTGTTGTTTTTAGGGTGTTCGATGGTGTAATATGAGAAAGTGATGTTATATTTGATCATAGTAGTAGTTAAACTGGATTAGTTGTGACCTAGTCCTCACTGTATGAAACCAAGAAACCAAATTTTAAGTTAAATATTTTTAATCTAGTGGGTGAGTTTATTAGTAGTGATCCTTTTTGTTTGACCACAAGTGTTCCGAATTCGCCTTCGGTGGAATCGGATTAATCATGCTTTACCGGGCTTGCGGATTAAGGCCGAAAGTCTCCCAGCGGGTGGTGGGGTTTGAACCCGTGACCTCAAGGTCTGCGTCCAACTAAATATATCATTTTCATTTTTTATACTATATTCATTTTATTTTTTCTTTAGTTTCAATTTTGGATGTTTTTAATTGAAGTATGCAGTACTTATTATCAAGAATTTATTACACAAAATTACGACATTTAATTATATTTTTTGAAATTATTGACACTTTTTCCGAGAATATTGATTATTAATTATAATTGATAGGAAAAAAAATTAAAAGTAGGGTGTATAATTTCATAATTTTATAGATTTTTCAAATAAATATTATTCATTTGTTATTATATTATATATGAAAAGGTTTATTTTTATAAATTTGTTATTAAAACATTTAATTTAGGAGTGTGACGTGCTGAATGAGATATTTTCTGTCAATCCTAGTTTAGGAAATCATGATTTTGATGTCAAAAAAATATCTTAGGGAGGCGCGGGTTAGTTTTTTGTTGATAAAATTTCAAAATATACCTTAGTTCATGGAGGAGTTACTCACTTTTTTTATTCGATCCGTCCACAAATAACTTACTCGTTCCATTTTTAAACCCTCCCCGATCAATTTCTTTAACAAAAATATGGCTCTTATTTTATCAACAACCACCAAAATTAAATTAATCACTTTAAAACTATAACGAAAGTGGATTTCTAACTTCCCACAATAAATACAACCAATTTATTAAAACAATTGTATGAGCGTATTATTTTATATAGAAATGTCGACTGTATATCTATTGAGTCATACTGTATCACTTGAAATTCCTAACTTCTCGCTCACCATTTCGTAATTTTAAAAATAGTAATCCGTCACTGAATTTCCCTTGATTCATGCAACTTAAATATGTTCACAAGAAATCAAGAATCAATATATGCAAGCGATTTTGTTTTGAAATGTATGCATTAACTTACTGATGGAGCTATCATTAGGTCACTTCTACACACAAAGTCAAAAATACAAACTAGTAACTAAACTAATTGACGGGAAAAATATGTATACATAAAATAAAATAGTTGGTGGCATGTCGACTGTCACTTACCAAATACGCACAAATTATCTACTTGCATGATAAAAAAAAAACATCGACTGAATGGAGATATCATCTACTCCTACTATTAAAAAATACCATGATTGGTATCCGTAATTTCGAGATTAGTTTGTCAACATTTCCGTTGTAATGTAATCTAGAACACCTCCTTTTGAAGTTGAATGAGTAATTTAAACATTAATTTTGTCGAGAACGATAGAAGTGGTAAACGAGAAAGATCAAGACGTCAAATGATACTAAATAGAAATAACCCAATCAAATTTCTTTAGAATATACTCCTGGTATAAGAAATAAATATTTCATCATATTAGCTCTAGATATATCGAATCAGTGGCGAAGCCACGGTGGTTCATGGGGGTCCCTTGGGCCCTCAGCCGCTATATAAGTATATTTATGTAGCATTAGTTAGTGATCCTGAGTTTGACATGCCTTGTTGCATTCTATAATTATGAATCCAGAACTAGTTCTTTATCTCTTGTAATTATATATATGTATTTTAAGATTTTCTACGCCAGCCGAACCACCGGCACGCGCAGCGCCTGAGCCAATTCATCCTCAACTTCATCCTCATCCTCATCCTCATCCTCATCCTCATCCTCCTTCCCTTCCAAATCCTCGAGCACTCACAGCTGCGCCCGCTCCGTCTCCGCCATCTCCACAGCCTTCTCCAAGAGAAAATCGGGTTTATAGGGTAGTTTACCTTTAAAATAACGTAAATGTATCCATTTTGTTATCTCTTCCATATATAGGAAAAACGGCACCCGCTTTGGCGTGTTTATAAGTGAAGACGCCACCCGCATTGGTGTTTTACAATTTAGATTCGTATGTCGTCGTATTGTATTGAAATACAGTATTTGTTAAAACACGCCAAGCTGGTTGGCGTGTTTAGGATAAAAACGCCTTCACTACTGGCGTGTTTCAATATAGAGAGATATTCTACACTGACGTGGTTCAAGTTAAGCACGCCTTCCGTACTGGCATTTTTCATTAGACACGCCAACGGAAATGGCGTTTTTACTTAGACACGCCAACGGTATCGGCGTGTTTAGTCAGAAACCCTATGTCAGTCTTCCTCCCCAAAACGCGAAACACACAACACACACATCAAATTTTCGTCCGGTGTTTTCATCTTCTCCTCCCCAAATCACGATTCTCTCAACCTCTCCTCCCCGAAATCGGTGATTTGGCCCTCCCTCCATCAATCGGTGCTATTCTTCCCCGTATTTGATAAATTTTCCGGTTAGTATGCTTATTTTTTACAATATTAGAGTAATTGAATACCGTTGTTATTTAGGTTTATTTGGGTTGTAAATTGATGTTGCATTGTTTGGGTTTAAGTGAATTTGTGTATTGTTGAGATAGTTGAGATATTGGTGTTTAGTTAGAGTATAAATTTGATTTACACCTAAACCCTAGTGTTGTTATAGCTTAAAAATTGGGCAAATTGACTTGGTTTATGTGGGTTTTATTTGGCTTATAAACCTAAACCCTAGTGACAAATTATTGAAATTGTTAGGTTGATGTATATTGTTTAGTTTGAATTGTTAATGTTGTGTACGTGAATTGTGTTATGATTTTGTGCAATGTTGTGTAGGTGAATTTGTGTATTGTGCATTATTTGATATTGGTGTTCAATTTTGTGATATTGGATTAAATTGTATCTAATTATTGAAATTGTTTAGGTTTGTTTATTGTTTAATTTGAATTGTGAATGTTGTGTAGATAAATTATGGCATCATCTTCAACTTCTCGTCGTCGGCTCTTATGTGGTCCTGCGGATCCTTTTGTATTGTATCTTCAGAGACAACGCGTCTCTAATAATATATGGGCAGGAGTTCCATCAGAAGACGTACTCTGCCGAAGATATGAATGAATCATTTGGGATGTTCCCATACATCCCTATGTTTTGGCAGTAGTGGACCAGATGGGGTTCGGCGGTATATTGAGGTGTGGTCAACCAAAGGACATTGACCACCATCTTATTACCGCATTGATTGAACGTTGGAAGCCAGAGACTCACACGTTTCACTTTTCAGTCGGTGAAGCGACTGCGACATTGGAAGACGTGGAGGTCTTATGGGGGGCCTCAAAGTTGAAGGAGAGGTTGTGACGGTTTACATCCCCACGAAGGATGTGGGATATTGGAAGCAACTGTGTTTGGATTATCTAGGATTTGTACCAGACGCATCTGAGTTGAAAGAAATGGTTTGGAAGCAGACAAGCTTATCCAATCAATTGAGGATTGAGTTGAGTGATGATCACGACCACTACATATATGTTCAGCGTGCTCGTGTTTATTGTCTGCTATTACTTGGTGGTCTGATGATCCCGAACACCTCCGGAAATAAAATTCTGTTCTTCTTCGTGCAATGCTTGATTGCTTGTACCACAATTTATGTGAAGCTGTCGTTACTAGGAGGACCGATGTCGGGGGAGCTTTAACTTTGTTACAGCTGTGGGCTTGGGAGAGAATCTCAAATATTATACCGAGGATGCTAAATCCCGTGCATATAGACTACGCACCATGTGCAATCGCGTAAGCTGTTCACTAATTCATTTTTTAAGCATAATTTTCATCAATTTCCGTGTTATTCGCTCATAATTTAAATTTTTTAGATTGAATGGTTCGTCGTCATATGTAAAAGCACCCGGGCATTGCATTGAAAATTTCCGAGATCAGTTCTCCAGAATACACGCCAACCAAGTAATTTATATAACTTAAATTGTTTTTTGTTTGTTGTTTTTGATTGAATTTATTTTGAATAAATTTGTTTCATATGTAGTTTATTTGGAGACCTTATGTCCAGCGGAACTTTCCGGAATGTTGTGTTGACGGTCGTCTTATATGGACGTCGATAACAACTCTTATTTGCTGGAATCTGGTTGAGCCACACTTGCCACAACGAGTGTTGCGACAATTTGGGATTGTCCAACCGTATATCCCGCTCCTCAACCGGTTCCACGGTACTGATTTTACGAAACAGGATCGCCGTGGAAAATCTGGCCGGAATTGGGTTGAGTACCACGCCCATCATATACAAGAGTGGGACAATAGGCACAACTTGGTGTGGAGTGATCTGGAGTACTCTACTGAGCCTATTGCAACCGATGAATATATGAATTGGTTTCGCCAAATAACTGTGGTGTATTTAACCAAACCTGGAGTGCATGCTGAAGAGGGCTTCCATGAAACGGCATCTTCTCATAACATCGAGGTAAATTGAAAAAAAACTATTAATTATTTAAATTCATATGATGATATGTAATTAACTTTGAAAATTGTAGGTGGAGATGCTTCACAACATACGCCACTTTTTAAGTGGCCAAGATATGACAGAACATCCGGCTTTGGTAACCATTTCGAGGATGGTTGAAGATGGTCTGCAGATATCTGGGGAGGTTGAGCTGATGGACTACCGTCCTTCCCAACGCTCTGCGATGGACATGGACATGCCCGTGAGGCAAAAGGGAAAACGACGAACCAAGAAGAAAACTGCCTGCGGAGAGTCGTCATCTTCAAGGATGGATGCTCAGTTGGTAGATGACTCTGATGACGATTTTGTGCATCCACCTCCACCTAGATCTGCAGTTCGAGGTCGTCATTTTGTCAGTCACACCGGTGGTACATGAGAAGATATTGGCCTCAGTGATATCCACGCTTCTCCACCGCGGTCGTCTGTGCGAGATGATTTTTTTTGGGTGGATCTAGAGAACGTTGTTGTTCAAGATACTCCTCCCTCTAAACTCCCTACTTCCAGAATCGGGAAGGGGATACGAGGCCTGTTTATGCGGAAACGGCGAGACGATTAAACTAAACCTCAACTATTTGTATTTGTTGATGCAATTGAAATTCGTGTTTGTTCTTGAGTTGCACTCTTTATATCGATAATTTTATAACTCCTCTTTTTATACTTATTTATATTTTTGATGTGGGAATGATTGCAACAGTCTGAATAAGCGGGATAATTAGTAAGATAATTGGCTGAAAAAACAGAAGCCTGCAATTTCTTGCAACCAGTCTGAACAAAAACGCTAATCTGGTTGGCTTTTCTACTAAACACGCCAACCTAGTTGGCGTTTTTCAAGTAAAACGCCAATCCAAAAGGCGTGTTACAGTTTGATATTTCACCCATTTTTTTCCACGACGGAGTGCACCGTCTGTATTGACTCGCCAATCTTGTTGGCGTTTCTACTAAACACGCCAACCTAGTTGGCGTTTTTCAAATAAAACGCCAATCCAAAAGGCGTGTTACAGAGCCAAACACGCCGACGGGGTAGGCGTGTTTATGGTGGATACGCCAACTCCATGGGCGTTTTTAGGTATAAACACGCCTACTTCTGTGGCGTTTTAGGCATAAAACACGCACACGGCTGTGGCGTTTTTTAAGTAACACGCCAACCCCGTCGGCGTGTTTTAACTTACTTATACTTACATAAAATACGACGACATACGGTTCGAAATTGTAATACGCCAATGCGGATGGCGTCTTCACTTAAAAACACGCCAATGTGGGTGGCGTTTTTCCCATATATGGAAGAGATAACAAAATGGGTACATTTACGTTATTTTAAAGGTAAACTACCCTATAAACCCGATTTTCTCCTTTCTCCAAAGGCTGTATAGTCCAATCCGGGGACGGCGTCGTTTTATGCTCGTGCGCCTGCCGGAAAAACATAAAAGCCAAGCAATCCACATGGATATTTCCATAAAAAACTCTCAGTCTCTCTCCTCGAAGCGGCGCGGGTAATCCTTCATCGACCTAGCCAATTCCTCCGCTTTTTTGGCGTCAAATCCGCGCCTGATGATGAATCGAGCCGCGGCGGCGTGCTGCGGCGTGTTGAGAATCCGGATCTCGTAGAGGATCTCGGGGGAGCCAGGGTTGTTGAAGTAGGCGATGGTGTCGGCATCGGTGGCCTCGACGAGGGAGTCGCGGACCTGGTTGGCGATGACGAGGAGGTTCTGCTCGATGGAGGAGATATAATTAGGGGGCTAATAATCATATTTAACAGCTTAATTTGGTCAAAATCGAGATTAAAAACATTGACTATTAAATTTTGACGGAAAAGTTAACTTGAGACCGATTGTGATCCGAGTTGAAATGTTTTAGATCCAAAAATTCAAAAGATAATGTGTAGGACCAAAATCGTAAAATGAACATATATTCAGGACCAGGTTTTTGGTCTTTACTCTTTAAAATATATCTATAAATTATCAAACTATTAACTTATTTTAATTTTCCAATTATATTATTTATCTGTATAAATTTTGCAACTAATCTTAATGTTGGTAATAATACAATTTGATGGCTTAGTTGGTTGAATACCAATCAAAATAATGTTATATTTTAAAATAACAAAACAACAGCAAATTATACTAGAACTAATACTCCTATACAAGATCTCAATATGATTTATGGACTAAATACCAATTAAAAAAAAGCACCGTAAACTATTTCATCCGACACAAGTGGAAACTCAAAACCAACGAAGGCGAAGAAATCCAACAGTAAGCAAAGTTTCTCAGAAGCTCAATCCACAAATGAATCTCGTCTCATAGCTTAACCGGTGAAACCCTTCCCAGATCCGGCAACCCGATGGCCCGAATCTTCGAATATTTCGTGGTGTGCGGAATCGGGCCGGAAATCCGAACTCTCGACGGAAACCGTGGCTACCATGGCACCGGCATCATGTACTTGCCCTCTCTCCTCGATCAGTACCCTCCGTCCAATCACACTCTCTATCCTCCTCCTCCACCGCAGCTCCCCACCTGCGTGCTGCCGGCAGGCTCCCAATTTTATTCTTCCGGCTTCAATTCGCGTGATTCGTCGTCGTTCCCGCGGAGCTACCCCATTGTGCTGACCGAGGGCGATGGATCCAAAATCTACGTCACCTGCATTGCCTTTCGGGATCCCGTGTGTGAGGACATCGTGGAGGCATACCGGTTGCCGGCCAATTCGTATGCTGACAAGTGCATCTGCTTCGTCTCGCGAGCCCCTAGCTTTGGGGTTCTGCGCGATGCGTTGGAGGAGATATTCCTGCTGTGTTTCTCAGCTTCTGGGAGCAGGTAGTGACGTGGATCTGATGTGTTTGCTGATTCGGGCGTTTGTGACAGTGGTTTAGGGTTTGGAGTGCCGTGAACTAGGGATTAGTTTAAACTGTTTTTTTTAATCCGTCTAGGCTAATCCTCACAACTAAAAGCCCCATAAGTATCTTTTATATCATCGTTGAATCAGTTTAGGGTTTACAATGGGTGCCTCTGTCCACTGCCAGCATTTGGTTTTAGCTAGTCTAACTTAAATAGTGCATTGTGTTTGTTTTTGTACGGTTTTTGGTGTGCTTGATTTTTATCTTATAAATGATTTAGCCTGAAGAATGATGGTTATAGTGGTTATCTTGACAATAATTTTTGAGATTATGCTGATAATGGTTCCTAGTGGGTTTATAATTTGGTGGATTGGATAGATAGTTTAGTGGATATAATGTTGGATATGATGAAACTTATAATGTGACTAGTGTTTACTTATGCATTAAGACGGAAAAGATGGATAAATCATATCCCTGACTAAGAGAACTTGATTTTCACGTCTTTTTTATTTTATTAATACTGCAGATATGTAATATGTATAGATTTTGTATTTTAAACTCAAATGGAAGAAAGAATATACACAAATGTTGTGTGAATCAAAAACTGCCTGTACTGAATAGAATGGCATGAGCATTGTATCATCATTACCTTCTACGCTTTAACCTTTATATGTGCTGATGGAAATAGGGGGAGGGGTTACCCATTTCACTTGGAAGGTAGTGCAAGTATAACATGTCATTGCTCAATCATGTTCACATTTGAAAATCATATTCTTATATTTCAGTTTTCTGCTATTTTGATTGTTTGACCCCTTTACTAATTTTTAGAGATTACTTGACATTCTTTGCTTAAACCTATTTCAGTAAGCCACTTTGGGATGTAATAGCATATTTGGTCTCCAATGTCCCTTTGCCTACTCCTGGAAAGGAACAGGTGTTGTTTGCTATCGAAAATAGCCTTCTTCCTTTAGAGGTTCCCCCGAAGGATGGGTTTCCTCATGTTGATGTATGCCATCTACTCTTTTTCATAGTATATCATAAAATATAAATATACAAATCCATATGATATTGGAAGGATTTTTCATTAATATACAACAATTTTATTTGATATTGATTGTATATCTCTTGATGACAGATATCCTTCCAGCCTCTAGTCCAGTGTTTGGATGTTGATAATCTGATCAAACTGTTTACAGCTGTGTTGCTTGAAAGACGGGTTTTGATTCGCTCAAACAAGTAATTTCCTTAGTCTTTTACTTGTAACGATATGCAACCATCTGCAACATTAAGTATGCCATTTTCCACTATGTATGTTAGTTCTTAGAATAGGTCTTCACATTTTACATGTAACCATTTGCAATCAAGTATGTCATATCCCATGATGGATGTTACTTCATATAATTGGTCCTCTAGTTTCATTTCTTAATGGTGTATATAAAGATATTCCTCCATGATGTACTTCCTTTTCTATTGACTATTTGAGAAATGTGACATCATAATAATATGCATTAGAATGGCTCCTTCCACCCCACCCCACCCCCAATACTATTATGGCTCCTATTATTGAAGCCTGTATTCTTACATCATCCCATTTTGAACAAGGTTTGTAAAAGTTGTTTGTGATGCTCCAATAGCAGTTTTTTTTAGCAAAAAAATCAAATGATTCAAAGAGAGAACTTAGTTATGGTATATATGAGAAAAATTTTGTGCTTTGAACACTGGTGATACTATTTGTTCTAAAAGAGCTTGTTTTTGGATTGCTCATGATGCCCTTACATCTATCTGTGCTCAGGAGTGGAGTAGGAGTACTTGTGAGAGAATCATGCTAAGTTGGGGTGTAATCGAATTGATCAAGTTGAATATCATGATTTTATCTTTGTATTGTAATACTAATGGAATCAAATCGAACATATGTTTTTGAGTTTCATCATAAAATGTCAAATACAGAATATTTAAATTCGATTACGGAATCAAACAAAAATCATCTTCATATGATTTTTGGATGCTTGAAAAAGTTTGTGTACTATAGTTCATGATTTATTTGAGGATTATCTTTAGGATAACCATCCAGATGCGAGTTCTTTCAAGTAGGGGAGATGATAGGAATAATAAAGTTCTCAAGAAAAATTTAGGAAGAAGAATTGAGTCAATCGACAAGACAATTGAAATGCAACACTACTCCCTCTGTCCCAACTAAGAGTCACTTCTTTTTTGCACTCGTTTTGAAAAAATTGTAAAAAATAGTTAAAGTGGATATATAATAAAGTAAAAGCGAAAATTATGTAGACAAGACTCTTCTTTATATTATTATTGCTTTTACTTTACTATATATCCACTTTAACTATTTATTACGATTTTTTCAAAACGAGTGCAAAAAAGAAGTGACTCAAATTAGTTGGGGCGGAGGGAGTAGTATTTAGTTACTTTATCTTATTTGTTTCCTAGTTAGTAAAGACTCTTAATCTATAAATTAAAGTTTGAGATTGGGATGCATTTTGGCCGCTATCTTATTATTATTGATATTGAAGTATTCTCTCAGACTCTAGTTTTGACATTCCACTTTTCCCCATTTATTGCTTCCTTTCGCTATCACAACCTTTTGTGGAGAAATTATCCTTATGTTGTGTTTTCAGTTCTTTGTTCTAACTCTTCCATTCAAATAACTTGCAGATATTCTCTTTTAACTCTTGTATCGGAGGCCATATGCCATTTAATATATCCATTTCGGTGGCAGGTGTGTTTTCACCTGGTTTCTATAAAAAAGAAATGATTGCACATGTCTGAAACAGTGTAGTCTTTATTCTTAATATTACTATTCTTTAAATATATTAAACGAAGGTATTCTGATCCTGTTACGTTTGTTGTTCTGAAGCATGTCTACATTCCGTTACTGTTTTTCAGTGGAGTTGACTATATTGATGCTCCCACACCATACATGATGGGTCTTCATTCAGGTGTTGACACTTCTGGACTGGTTATGGATGGTGTAAGTTCATTCTTGGGTTTCTTGAATTTTAATACAAACAGATTCTACATTAATCCATTAGTTCACTAGCCTTTTTTGGTTTGGTAGGCTATTTGTGTTCCTTGCATTTTATTTGGTTTTCCTGCATATGTTATTTGAATTATCGCTCTTTGTTACAATTATAATGCAAGTTGTACCTGAAAAACCTAATGTCCTTACTCCTTACAAATACTACACTTTTTAGTAAATTCAGTTAATCTGATCCAACTGTTGAAAGTACCAATGCCATTTGATACTTTGATAAAGTTATGGAGAACCGTTTATCACCTTCCTTCTTTGGCAGGTTGTTGTAAAAAAAAGTTAACTTGTCTACTTTGAGTTTTAAAGGGGGAAGTAAAATGTTCCTCTGATAGTCTGATGTGAAAAAGAGATAAATAGTAACAGGAGCATGGGTTTTGGGCTCTAGAAACTATTGGTGGCTTATATGTTATAAGTATCTCACTGTTTGTGAAACTTATACCATGAGTAATGAAATCTGGACAACTTTTACTCAATTTTTTTATATATTCTGCTATTTTTTTGGGGGTGGGGGATGGGTTGATGTGCATTCTTTTTTATTTAATGGTCTGTTATATTTAATTAATGAAGATGCATATTAATGACTGACTGTGATGGTGGGGTCATTTGTTTAATGGTATGGACAAATAAGTTCAATTGAATATGGCATCGTTTCACATTTGATATGAGTTTCTTTTCAAACTTGAGGTTGAGTACATGTGTTTGAGTCTAGTGACTCTAGTCTCATTTTAAAGTCAAATTATCATGCTAAGTGTGATCTTAACTGCTAACAACCCACTTCAAGTAAGCATTAATAACTGTTGTTGTTTGTTTTTGAAATCATGAGATGTTTATGATTGTTGTGAAGTTTACTTTTATTTTTTGACTGATGTAATATCCTTAAGTCTTCAGTCACTTTACTGTGTGTACAACTGATGTGACATGAGTCACATGTCGTTAATATAATGATCTCATTGGTGAAATTCTTCATTTCATGTTTCTTGAGAAAGGATGTGGGACGATTGGTGTTACATGACTATGAGATGTGAATCACAGCATTTATATACTATTAACTAGAACTTGGTAGATGGATGATACTATTAAAAACCTTCGTTCATGTTATATCCAATGCTACTGTGATCTGCAGAAATGTGATTACTGTAAAGCATGATCTATCTATAACCTTAGTTCTTATTTTGTCATTATCGCTTACCTCAAATCTCAAACCGCCAACTGAGTTTCTGTTGAAGTTTCTGATTATAATCTTCAGTGTTTGCTACCTTAGTTGCTTTCATTTAAGTATGTCATAATATTAAAAAAAACAAGCATGTGATACATACTCATGCCTCATTATTGTCAGCATCCTAGAAAAAAGATAGCTAATTATGTTTTACTTGATTATTAATTTATGCAATGAACTTGTGCTATGCAGTTGATTTTTTTTGTTCATTCTTTGTCACTTTAATTACTGATGTCTTTAGTGCATTCTAATTTTTACTGCTAAATTGGTTAAAAATCTGTGGTATTCATTGCAGGTAGTTGTGGTTGACCTTGAGCATAACATCATCACTACGACTGAGGAAATACCTTCCATACCTGAGCCAGAGCATAGTTCTTTGCGCGGTGAGATATTGAAGCTGTTGTATCCTAATGTTGTTGGTATAGACCAGATGAAGTATGGTTTGTTCTCTGAGCAATGCCTTAGAGGCGATAGCAGGCCTTGGGGGGAGGATCATGATCTCCATCTTAGGTATGCTTTCGCTCAGTTTAAACTTTTATGTATCTATTATTAAACTGTTGATCTAGTCATCATATTCAGATGCTTAGTGATTTTTCACCCTTTAGGTGTTATGTATCAACCTTTGTAGAATTTGACATGTTAGAAGTTGTAATTCTGCATTGTTATAACTTATAATTGAAATATACACAAACAAATTCAATTTCAATTTTTAAGTTATTGCATGAGTTGCACAATCCTTTTCATGAGCAAATGTTCAAAATAAGATCCTTCTGTTGGTTTCAACAAAGAAAAATTCGACTGCATTGTTTCCTGAAAAAAATTAATGTCGTTCTTTTATTCCTCCTGCTTGCGGTCAACGTGTAGTTGACATATTTTATTGAGTTCTTACATTCACATGTTAATCATTGAGTAATTATGTTCACATGTTAGTCGTTGAGTAATTACTTTCCTTTTCTTCTCCAAGGCTATTATACAGCTCTTCCGAATTGCAATTACTTCAACCCACAATCCATACTTGGAGTTTGTTATCACCATACATGTTTTCTTAGGGATTGTGTTTTACCGTGATCTCTTAGGGTGCTTTTTCTTCTCCAAGCCTATCAGACAGCTCTTCTGACTTGCAATTACTTCAATCCAGAATCCATGCTTGGAGTTCGTTATCACCATGCATGTTTTCTTATTGTTTGTGTTCGACATTGTGCAGTAAATGATAGAATTTATATTAAACTGGGATATTTGGTTAATAACTCAAACAATTCATCTTTAGTTGTTCATCACTGAAGACATGCACCCGCTGCTTCGTCAATGTTGTATGTCAAAAGACATTGTGTTGTATCAGGGCTCTCTCGTCCACTAATTAATATTTTGGGTCTTGCAGGTTTATATTCCTGAAGTTTTTTGGATCAATTCTAGGTGGCTATCGCAATTTTATTGTACGCACTTTACCTAATTTTCTTTGTTAGTTTAGTGGTTAGTAATCTAGGATAGCAACTGATCTATAGTTTGGTAGGAAAACACTGCAACTCATATCTTCAACAGCCAGGCCTTTCTGAAAAAGCGGTCCAGGTCAAGTAACCAGCCACCTGATCCTATGGTGAGTGTTTTAATCTATTTTCATTGAGCTGTAAATAATAGTTTGCTGCAACTGCTTTTTCGCTTGTTCAGTTACTCAGGATAGATGTTAAATGTGCAACTTAAACAGATCAGCCAGTTTCTAGAATCCCAAGGTTTCTTTGATTATTTGGAGAGAGGTCTTGGTTCAGAAGGAAATGGAAACAACCTTCTTGATAGGTTACAAGATGCCATCGGCAGGGGACAAAATCCTTTATCGATCCTTCCATCCTTTTCTGCAGAACCTGATATTGTAACAATTTCTGACCCAGGATTGGGGATTCCTGGTAATTTCAACAATCATTTGAAGTTTTGAACTGGACAGTGCTCGATGCGTAGACATGTTAGAGTAGGTTTTTGAATTTTGGTGTAATTTTTTGCTTTTAACTTCTACAGAATCAGGTGCCAAATATTGCTATGACAGGTTTCCTGCAAACGTCAGAACAGAAGAGCAGGAAGAAAAGAGGAAACAGATTCTAGCAGCGGCCAGTGGAGCCGTTGAATATCCTGCAAAACATGTACAAAGGTATAACACTAAGAACATGGAGTCCTTTCTCTTACTAGACTTACTTGCCTTCTCTTTGAGACTGAACATTGTCCTTTTTCATTGTCTAGTTCTCCTTCACCCCGTCCTGGTAAAGATCCTAAGGAGAGCTTAAGTCCAAGGGAGAGAGCTGTGAGTATTTGTAGCTTTGTGGTTAACTGAACAGTCATACAGTTACTTAAATCTGATGAAAATTCACAGGCTGAACGGGAACGCATGGTCCTCGACATTCAAGTGAAGCTGCAGGTACAGTGTTTTTCTGTTTGATTCTGTTCTCTTCATTAAATATCCAGATTTTGGTTTTTGCGTCAGTATATTTATTGATTGGTTATTTCTTGTTAGGACTAATTGGCTTATATTGTTGTAAGACTGTAATAGCTCTCTTTTGGGCTAAGCCTTTATGATCTAGTATTAGTTACATTATTTAGTATTTCTAACTATATTATGAACGTAAGATCTTTCTTTGTTAATTAATAAGGGAGATTTTAAAATACCAGAAGAATCCCTTGATGAGGTGTGGGATGTAACACCTTTAGTTTTATAATTGTGCTCTGTTATTTCTTTTGATTTGCATTTCTTATGTCACATTTTCACTCATCACTTTGATCTTCTTTCTGATAAGCAACAAGAAAATTATATTTTAGGTAAGCTCTCAGGATAGCTTAGTTATTTTTATTTATGTGCTAGGGCCTCTTTCGGTCTTCTATGTCATTAAAAATTTCACATTTCTTGGTCCTTCCTAGGAGTATTTAAAGTTTGAATGCAGCATCTTTTATAGTTGGTCTGATTTGCATTTGTGACATAATTCACAAATGCCTTTGAGAGTTTGAGTTCTTAAATATGGCTGTTATTTCAGATGCTTGTTCAATGCTCAACCTGTGATCATTCGTGTTATTATTTTCAAGCTATATCTATATCTAATTATATATATGTATAAAATGTCAGTGAATAGAAATAGAAGATTTTTCCTGCCCAATTGAAGTCCCATAATTAGTTAGTGCTTAATAGATCACCAAATGCAAGGATAACTCATATTTATTGTGTAATTTAAGTATTGAAAATAGTGCCCAAGATGTACAAAAACAATGTAAAAATACTTAAACCAAAAATATACACATGCAATTCATAGTTCTACTGTGTAGAACTAAATATGTTATTCTGATAAGCCAAAACATTCTTTTGACACTGATACTTTGAAGTATACACCATACTATAATTTATTATTCAAATTATTTTTGCATCATTTTATTTTTGTTGGCAGCATGTTGTAGAAGTTTGATATTTTATTGATATGTTGTGGGTTGTTCATCATATCCTTTCTCTAATAATAGCTGTGACTGGGGTAAAGCATGTGTGGATTTCTCTTACCATCTTCCCTAAAAGCATAACATTTTCTTCAGATTTTGTATAGAATTATCATTTTCTAAACCTTTTTGGCTCCTTGGACAGGGATTATGGCTACGGCTTCTGAAACTGGGGGCGACTGATGATCCTCTTTCATCATTTGAGCATGGAACCATCCTTGGTAGGCCTTTTGTGTCTTAACCAAATAAACTTTGTGACTATTCTCTTGGAACTATATTGGTTATGTTTTTGTTCCTGTTGGCATAAGTGGATGTCACTATGGATTTGTTTAATGTTTTCAGCTTTGATTGAGTCTGATGCTGAGGGAATTGGTGGTAGTGGATTCGTTGAATGCATAAGAGAGCACATTCGTTCGGTATGTTCAATCTTAAAAACGAAGTAATGTTCACTCATGTTGTGTTATGACTCGTTTTCTGACTCTGATACCCCCAAACACCAAAAGGGATGGACCTGCCAGTTGACAGATGAGCAGTTTATAGCAGTGAAAGAACTGGTATGTTGGCTTAATAATTATTGAAGCTATATCATGATTAGCAATTTAAGCGACTTTCTTATACTATCTGAGTCATTATTTTCCTTCATCTTTTGTGCATGATGTATGGCTGATGATACTGTTTATTGTTTATTTTACATAACACAAAATTAAAATAAAGAATGTTTGGTTTAATTTGATAGAGGACAAAATTAAATTAGATGCAGTATGCTGTTGTTGGTTTTGTGAGATCAAAATATATGAACCTAATTCTATATTTTTGTTCGTTTGTTTTTTTTTAAAATAAAGTTTATTTAGAATGAGTTTTCTAGACCTAAATACTTAATTAGCAAAAGGGCTCAAATTTATGGGAAGTGATTGTCATGTATGCTGACTTGGTCTATCTGGTTAGTGTAGAATAGGAGAATATTTGTGTTTGAAGAGATGATGAGGTTTCGAGATCATAAAATTTCAGGGCCCTTGGTGGATTTAAGACCTCAATGATTTTTAAGCATTCTTTTTTTTTTTTATTAAATCGGTTGGCATAAATGCTCTTATTGGTATTACAAGCTCATGCTGCTAAACTCTGCTTTGAAGTCTTCCTTGTATTACTTACTACTCCCTCCGTCCGTGAGAAAATGTCCCATCTTGCTATTTCGGGGGGTCCGTGATTTAAAGTCCCATTTGCTTTTTTTCCATTTTGGGTTGGTGGTTCCCACCACTCAACTAAATCATTGCACTCACATTCTATTATTAAATCAATATTTAAAAGTGGAGACCACTAACTCATTTTCCCATTTTTCTTGAAAAAGTCAAATAATTTGTTAAAACCCGTGCTGATTCAAAATGGGACTATAAATGGTGGACGGAGGGAGTATCAAACATGAGAATAGTGCCAGACCAATTTGTTTTAATTCGGATTCGTAGTCGCACGTGCATGTATATTATTTGTAATTATAAATTCTTTGTTTTATATGTAAAAATAACTTGTGTTTGAGTAGAGTTCTTGGTGTCATATTTAACTATTTTTGTTGGGAAGAATGTTAACTTATTTTAAACATATTTGAACTCCTCCTGACCAAATAATTGTTGAATTACATGGGATGGTAATGCTCTAATGATCCAAATATGGCAATAGTAGATACAACTTCACTCTCGGCATTAATAATATTATAGTGTTTGTACATATAGATTCAGTGATATATACTCCCTCAGTCTCATAAAAATAGTATTCTTTATCCATTTTGGACCGTCCCAGAATATAGCCATCTTCCATTTTTGGCAAGTTTTTCTCTCTTATGAGGTGGGTCCCATTCTCCACTAACCAGTGTTGTTAGGGTCGTGGGGCGCACCGGGTCGATGAGGTGAAAATTCGGGTTGCGGGTCGACGAGTCGACGTGGTCGAGAGACCCACAAAGCTAGGTTCATTTTTTTGCCTTTTAATATTAAATAAAATAAATATATTGCTCTAATGTTTATAATATATCAAATAATATAAATGTAGACGCAATTCATGTGAATAGAGATAAAATGGAAAATAGAAATGATCAAAATATCAAAACAATTCATAAGTCATAACACAATAAATAATTGAAACCATTGTCTGAAAATATCAAATCAAAGGAATATATGAAGGGTGGCAGCAAAAGATCTTTGAATTGTTTATTTGTATAGGAGTGAAGAGGCCGAATTCTAAAGTGTAGAAAGTAGGTTTGAAAAGTTTGATGTGGTGCATGCATATATATAGAGAATTGTGATTGAGAGAGTCAGAAAACATGTGAGAGATTTGAGAAATCAGAGATAGCATGTGTTTAGGGCGACCCACTCGACCCAGGCGACCCACTCGACCCAGGCGACCCAGCGGCGACCCTGTATCTCGATCAACCCACCCATGTTGGTGCGGTGATGGTCTCGACCCAGGCGACCCGAGCGACCCGAACGACATTTGACAACACTGCCACTAACAATACTTAAATCACTTTTTTTCCTACCTCTCTCTTACTCTACCAATTTTGCACTAAAAACCGTGCCATCCCCAAGTCCCTATTTTTATGGGACGGAGGGAGTTATAAAATACTAATAGTAGCTAGTGGAGAATGGAGATAATATAAAGTATAGAGTACTAGTAAGTGAAATAATGATAGGGATCTTTTGCTTGACAGTCACATAATGTTTGATTACAATGTCTTTTACCACACCTATAATTTGTAGTATCATTATTATAGTTGCTGGTGTATAAATTTATGTGCAACATATATAAACTATGGAAGGAGGGTGATATTATTGTAGTTTAGTTCATTATTTAATCTATATATGGTATGAATATTTTCTATATTACGCATTCCATCTATGAGGTGGGATAATAGGTACTGGGCTTTGATTTATTAAGCAAACAAGATATAAACCTATCGTAAGCATCAATCACACCCTTATCACATGTAGCAAACAATCCCTTAATATGAAAATATTTCTTCCCTTGGGTGGGAAAATTGTGTTTTCATTTTTGCTTTGTATATTCATATAATAGATTTGCTTGATTTGGAAAAGCATCTGTAAGGTCCGGTATTAAGTTAAAGTAACTATTTTGTCTTAATACAGCTCAAAACAGCCATCAATCGTGCTATAGCTAGGAATGACCTGACAACTATTAGAGATGCCCTTGAAGTTTCTGCTGAAATGTATAAGAAGGATGTGAACAATGTCCCGGATCATATTCAGCGCCACCTTCGCTCTCTTTCCATATGGGATGAGTTACGGTATGCATCTCTTCTCTTATGAACTTGAGATTTCATCTTCATATCTTTTATAATATTTGGTCTTTCATTATTGTATGTGGCTTACTTTATTTGGTCTATATGCACGATTCTCCTGTTTCATGAATCTGATATCTAATCCTCTGCTAAAAACTGGACATTGTTCATAAGAGAAGAAACTGATATCTAATCCTCTGCTAAAATAAAATGAGAACTTTGATAAATAAGTCGGGTTGGCATAGCAAAAGAGGACAGGTAGACTTGAGTGCCTATGCAAAAAGAAAATGAGAAATTTTAGGAATGTGCCATGTATTCTACCAAAAAATTGTAAGAGAAGACTAGAGTGCTTCAAAGATCATTTGTCAAATGGCGTTCTCAATTCTAACTTCAGCTATGATCTCACTTTCGGAAACACTAGATAAATTATGTAACAACTCGACACTCGAAGGTTATTTAGTTAGTTTGTGTTAATTAATGGAGTAGAAGTATTTTACTGCAAAATTGACTGCATCCTAGCTACTTCTTTGCTACTTGGGTGTCCTGTTTTGTGTTCCAGTCTCTTGTCTTGGGTCATTTACACAATGATAGAGACCAGGGCTTTATGGTCGGTACTTTATACTCTCACAACAGAACAGTCTAGGAATCAATTTACTGATAATTCGAGCTTATAAGCCTCGATGCTCAAAATCATTGTATGCTCATTTTGTCTAAGCTTGTAGTCTGAATCAGACTTGAATATTCTTGATTTATGCGCTGGCCTTTCACTGAAACCAGTTGGTTTCCAATAACACAAGGTTATTATAAGTATGTTCCTTGTTAAGACAAAAGAAATAACCATTTAGGCTTTTATGCTAGTAGAGACTATTTCAGGTCCCAGCATAGCCATTGAGCTTTATATATGGTACACTAATTCTCGCTGATAACTATACTTTAAGTCTTTAATGCTTGTAAATTTCTGTATAGTTAGTATACAGAAGATCTTCTACCTAAAAAAAGTGTACAAAAGATCTTACCTATTTTGTAATGTTTGAAGATATGGAATTTCACCATGGAGAAGAATCTAGCTCAGTATGTTTCTAGAAAAAGATGATTAGAATGTTTATGGGCTAATCTATAAAATAAATCTTTACCTGTTAATATGTCTTTTTTGGCGTCGCAGCTTTTGGGAAGCCTACTTTGATGATCTGATTGACCGCTTTTCGAGCAAGTAAGGACACTGCCATCTTGAAACTCCTTTTTTTCTCGAATTAATAGAACTTATACTCCTTTGGCTGTTCACTCCCTCCCCCCTTGTTCTTATTTTGGCACTTATGAGGCTTTCTTTTATCTGATTGATCTTAGCTGTGCTTGATCAAGTGTCTTTTGTTTTGTATGGATTCGGTTTAATGTGATCCACATCCACCATGGCAGCAGTTGACATGCTTTACAAATTCTAAGAAGCAAGTGCTGCATTAGCTATAAGTTTATTGGATATCGGTTCTAGAATGTTCACGCAGGACTCCGGGATCTTGTATTGTTATTTTCAGTCTTGAAGTCAATGACTTCAATTTAGTAGAGGAGTGTGGCCAGCTATTTCAGTTTGTTGGTTAGATAGGGATCTTGTATTGTTATTTTCAGTCTTGAAGTCAATGACCTCAATTTAGTAGAGGAGTGTGGCCAGCTATTTCAGTTTGTTGGTTAGATAAGGGATCTTGTGTTTAGAGGTGAAACCTCACCGAGTGGATGTGCTAGATAAGGGATCTTGCGTTTAGAGAGTAACTTCTTCAAACTTGAAGAGCTAGAAAGCCTACAAATGGATTAGTGTAAAAGCTTGTCTTGCCTTAGATAGCTTCTTTAGTTAGGTAGAAAAGATTCACCGTAATTGGTAGTGATCCATAATGTTATGTACTGTGTATCAATAAATACACATGAAGTCAGTGCATGTTTTCCCCCATGAAACTAGTTGGACAGAAAGAGAAATGATGAAGTGTTTTGGTGACCTTTTTCACTTGTCAGAACTATCAATATTTATAGACATCTGTCTATTTTTTGACTTCCTTATAGACATGCACTTTACAGAATCTAGACACACTGATCAGTTATTTTTTTGTTGTTTTAATGTTAGGTCAACCAATTATGCGATGTTGGTAACAACACAACTAATTGTTCTTGCTTCACATATGGTATTTCTTTTATTCTATATGTTGGTGGTATATATCTATTTTATTCTCTCACCTTAAGCATTTGTATTCATGATCTTGATTGCAAAAATTTTCTTTCTGTGATGAAGGCTGGTTTGGGCATTGCCGAAACTGATACATGGTATATGATTGAAACAATAGCAGGGAAGAACAACATTGGATACAAACACATAGTAAGTTGCAACATTTTGTACTTATAAACGGCCACATTTTGTCTGCTGTGTTTGCTTATGGCTTGGCTTCAAAGGGTGCATGATCTCCTTTCTCCATATATTTGATACACTTTGCTGTCGTGAAACTACATGATTAGCAGCTTCCTGCCCCTGAACTACGTAAGGTTCCATGATATAGTAATACATCTGTAAATTAATACTCAATATATTAATAAACTCTGATAAAATATACTTGTAAGACTGAACCCAAAACCATAAAAATCATAATTGAAAAAAATAATGCATTAGATATTAAAACTAGCTCAATGACGTCCTGCATGAACTTCCCTTGATAATGATACTTGCATGTAGCATGTTGTGCTTATGTCTGAAATCTAAATAGCTGATTCTCTACTTTTGTAGTGTTGAGTCTTCAAGAACTTTCTTATGATCATGTTTTCTTCTGTATTTTTTCCCTGATTTTGGTCTGTAGAATGCCATATCCTGATATTGATAGCAGGCTTACCAGCCCTCCATGAGAACCACATCTACCAAATTATTGCAGAACTACTCCTTGTCCTGTATTTTTGGTTTGCATTTTTGAAAATTTAAAAGTTAGCTAATACATCTTTGATCAGTTGCTTGTTCGATAATTGAATATACGTGTGCTCATTAAATATGTTTAATATCAATGGACTTTGAAAAAACTCCTATCTTTTAGTCCTCATTACTGAAGTCATATCCTTGTCTTGATGAACTTGCATATCAAGTGCAACAGAATGCGGTTTAATAAGCTCCTGGATCTGCATTTACTATTGTGGCTAAGTTTCTCCTTTGATATTCCTCTATCTTGCATATTTTGGTACTTTACATATGCAATTTTTTATGTGCTGTATCAGATTAAGATAAGGGGATTCCTGTCACATATTCGACAAATTTGCATTGGATATTGGGGAATCTATGCTGGAAAAAGTCAGTCTGTTTCGTCATTTGGTTTGCCTTCTCCACGGCCACAAGATGCTGGAGACAACACTGAGCAATCATCTGAGGCATCTGGTGATGGAAGGAGCTGGGTTCAGAGCATGTTTAGCAGAGATAAAGCCAGTTCTTTTAGTCGTGTCCGGAAGTGGACATCTGATGGTGGAAATTCAGGTACATTTTTCTTATGTAGAATGTAACAACCTATCCTAATCTTATTGTTGGTCATGATGAGTATTTGTTTATTCAGCTACAAATGAGAATGGATCTCTTTCCAAGCAAGATGTGCCAGCAGCAGCACAAAAGAAGGTGCAGACCAGCTTGCGCATGCTGAGAGGTCATAGTGGTGCAGTCACTGCTTTACATTGTGTGACCAAAAGAGAAGTCTGGGACCTAGTTGGTGATCGTGAAGATGCTGGGTTCTTTATCAGTGGAAGCACAGACTGCACAGTAATATTCTATTGTTCAAAATATCTTCTATGTTTTGGTGACAGCAAGACTACACTAGGCAATCCTCTATTATTTACATTATATCCATAATAATAATATTCATCTTTGGAAGCCAAAAGTTCTACTGACCACCATTTACCTCTCGTCTAATGTGTATGATGCCCCTTTTATGACAATTGCAATCAGCATTCAAGCCACTCTGGCAGTGGCCCCAATGCTAAAATATTTAAACCGATTATAATTCAAATTTCCCCGTGATCATGATTCCATGAAATTCCATGTGTCTTGAAACTCATCTCATATATATCAAAATTGCAGGTAAAGATATGGGACCCTAGTCTTCGTGGCTCTGAGCTCAGAGCAACCTTAAAGGGACATACAAGGTATCTGTGGAACATGTGTTTTCATCTCTTCCCCTCTCTGTTCAATGTTTCCTGTGTTTGTGTTCTGTGTGTTGTCATACGGGTTGAAATTATAAATGTTCGTATGCATCCAGAACATGCTTGGGGAGGTCATCTTATACTATGTACAAAATTATGTGGTTAGATCTATTACTATCAAAGTTTACGAGATCATTTATACCTTGCTATTCTATCTACAGAACTGTCCGAGCCATAAGCTCTGATAGAGGGAAGGTGGTATCTGGTTCGGACGACCAGTCTGTGCTTGTTTGGGATAAACAGACCACTCAGCTTTTAGAAGAGTTGAAGGGCCATGATTCACAGGTCAGCTTGGAGCATTAAGTTATGCTGCCTAGTGCCTAATAGTATATACTTTTTGCTGTGTGGTATGTATATGATTATGGTTTTTTGTGTACATGGAAGTATCCAAAGTATTAGGAAATGCTTGATAGTTACTGAATCGTTGCTAATTATAAGGAAAATTTGTGTTCAGAAAATGACTGGACTACTGTAGCAGCTTTCTGCTGAAATAAACCTTTAGTCCTGTAGAAGAAACTAGAAGTTTCACAATTTTGGAGATTCCTTCATCATTATATACTCTTTTGCTGTAAGAATTCCAGTTAGTATCTTCTTGAGTTGCTTGATGGAAAGCTCTCACGTGTAGTATTTATGCTAGATTCTCAATTCCCACAAAATTGGTAATTTGGTATAATCCTGTTCTGTTAGAAGATTAATTTACTTTTGATATATGCGGTGTTTTACTTTAATTTCAGGAATGAGTCTTTATTAGTGTAACTGCATGTCTATGTCATTGCTATATTATCAAACTAATAATCATTATTGTCATGCTTATTTTCAGGTCAGCATTGTAAAGATGCTATCTGGTGAGCGTGTTCTCACAGCTGCACATGATGGCACAGTGAAGATGTGGGATGTAAGGACAGATACCTGTGTTGCAACAGTAGGCCGTTTTTCAAGTGCTGTTCTCTGCATGGAATATGACGACTCCAGTGGGATCTTGGCTGCTGGAGGCAGAGATGGGTAAGCCCCTCAAACTTTTATTTGTAAGAGAAGGATATTTGTGCTGACGCTGGTTGTTTTCTCATTTCTCAGTCTTCTAAAATCTAGCCTGATTTTTTGCATATTCTTTTTAAGGGTTGCAAACATTTGGGACATCAGGGCTGGAAGACAAATGCACAAGCTGTTAGGTCATTCAAAATGGATTAGGTGAGTTTGTTGACCTTCAAGAAATAACGATACTTCATTACATCTAATTTTGCTGATTAATAACCATTACATAATGACCACACAGGTCTATCAGAATGGTCGGAGAAACTGTAATAACAGGAAGCGATGATTGGACCGCCCGAGTGTGGTCTGTCTCTCAAGGAACATGTGATGCTGTGCTTGCTTGCCATGATGGTCCGGTTCTTTGTGTGGAATACTCTACTACTGATAGAGGGATTATTACAGGTTAATATAAAATTTGTTTTGGCTTGAGCATGGATATGTGAGAAGTTACAGTACTAATTTTTTTTCATTCAACTTTCATGTGATTCAGGATCAAATGATGGACTTGTTCGGTTTTGGGAAACAGATGATGGTAAGAGTGGTGATTTTTGTTTTATTGATGTATAAGCGTTGTATGTCAAACAGTAGAAACACATAGAGACATTTGATGCTTTTAGCAACACCACCTCTTTCAAATCTTTCTAACACTGGATATATTTACCACCCACCGGTACTTGGTGTGCGGTTGTTTGGGAATCTAAAATGCAGTTTTGCACTCTCAATTCTAAGATCTCTTTGTTTTAAATTTTAATCACCAATTTTATCAAATCTATTTTCTGCACCTAATTTAGCATGTACTGATACAAATTAGTCATAGGGATGAAATGAAAAAGAAAACTTCTCTAGATTTAGTTTAATATCTATAGTCATAGTTGACTCTCCTTAACTAGTTTTATTTCACTCTTATGGCTCTATTTTTTTAGCTGGCAGGTTTTAATTGGAACTTCAAAAATGATAGCTCAGCTTAAAGCTATTTATAAGTTCCTCCTGTTTTGAGCGAGTGACTGGAGAATAATTTAAAAGTGACATAAACTATTAACCAAATGTAGCTATCCTTAATGCTTCTGAATTGTTTTCATTGAAGTACAGGTTTTTAATGCTCAAGCATTTATCCACGTCTGACTAATACTTATTATTTACAGGTGGCATAAAATGTGTCAAGAATGTTACTCTTCATAGTTCTCCCATACTATCTATAAATGCGGGCGAACATTGGTTAGGGATAGGAGCAGCTGATAATTCGATGTCCCTTTTCCATCGACCTCAAGAGAGACTTAGTGGGCTGACGAATACAGGTTCAAAGGTGGCTGGTTGGCAACTTTACAGGACTCCACAAAAATCAGTTGCTATGGTTAGATTTCCCTTCCCTACTTATGAGTTGGTACCTTTACTAGTATATTATGGAGTCATCAAGATCTTATTTTACTTGAATCTGTTATCTATTTGGTATTCTCAGCACAGGCATATGCTCATCATTTTAGTGCTCTTAATGTTTTTTCTTCTCCTTGTGAGTGGCTCACCCGTTCGTATGCTCAACTTAGTTCTTCAGATCTCAATAATTTTACTAGCGTTCTTACGGTTATGTTTTATGTTATCAGAGATTCTTTTTTGATAAATAAAAATGCTCAAGCCTAAAAGGGAGGTAAGCCAGAAACTGCTACATAGAACAAAGGGAAACAAAAGCCAAGCAGCTAGAGCAAAACCAGACCAAAAAAAAGTTAATTTTATTCGTTTGGCTCTCTTTACAAAACTGGGTCACGATTAATGTTTATGGTTGGCCATTGAAGGCATCTCACACTTATTTGTTATTCGTTTGACTATACACAAAATGTACTGTCTCTTCTTTATACTATGTTTCTATATGAAATCTTAGTATCAGGCCATTGCAACCCTAAACCCTAACCCTAAACCCTAGTTCCATTTGGATAGTAGTATATTGCAACTTTCACACAGTTATTTTGCAGACAGTGAATCCTGACTCGGTTAGTTCCGCATTGCTTCTTGGTGGCTACAGGTTAGATGTGTAGCTTCTGATCTTGAGAGGAAGAGGATCTGTAGCGGTGGACGCAATGGGATGCTTCGGTTGTGGGATGCAACTATTAACATATGAGTTGTCTTTCTTTTGTTTGTTTTGTTTATCATGCTTGTATCAATAGAACTCGTGACAGATTTTATCTATACTGTATTTTAAACCAGTGCATAGTTAATGTATAAGAAATCATAATTTTGTGAAGGAATATTAAACTTTAGAAGTGCTATAAAATGTTGCCTGTATTTTCCTACATAAGATATATGTATATGGTTGCACCATTTGTGATGGAAACAGCTACATTTCTCACACTAGAACCTAACAAAATTGATATAAGTAGGGCTACAAGTAGAGATCAGGACGAGCCTTCTTAATAACCTAAACTTTATCATGTCAGATTTAATACTCCCTCCGTCTGCGAATAAAAATCCCGTTTTACCATTTTGGTCCGTCCGCGAATAGGAGTCCCGGTTCACTTTTATATAAATGGTTGTATAGATTTCACATTTCACTAACTCGTTCCACTCACATTTCGTTTCGAGCCGTCTCTTGTCGCTCACAAAAATAATCAATAACAAGAACCCAAACAGATTCTTTCTCCTCAGTGACATGAGGCGACTCGGAAAAATGTAGAAAAAGCGTTTGGGGTTCTTCAAGCAAGATTCAATATTCTCAAGGCCCTATGTCGAATGTGGTACGTAAATAATCTAACCGACATCATTTACGTGTGTATCATCCTACACAACATGATTATCGATGACTATCGATGACGAAGGCCCGGTGCAGCAAATTTCTTCGGCGGTAATACCCCCGAAAACTTAACCGCAAGCAGTGCCCCACGCTAGGGTGCGTCAGCAACATTAAACGAGCTCATACGTCGTAGGGCACTTGCGTGTGATGTCAACTTCCACGTCTAACTCAAAGAAGATCTAGTCAAACACATTTGGGTGAGATTTGACAACGAATAGGCGATTCCATGAAAATTATGTATTTCATTGCTTTCAATAAATTATAATTTTAGCATTTTAATTATGTCATTTTACTTTTAATTTATTTTTAATGTAATGTCTTTTTTAAAATAGGAGTATTGTTTCTTTTTATAATAATAAATATAATTAATAGTTTACTTATTTATCACGTTGACGTGGCATGATTCAATTGTAGTAGAAAAAAAGAGTTTCACCTACCAAACCAAATATTTACAAATAACTCAAAAAAACTTCGATATCACGACTCATTCGCTCCATTGACTTTGAAAATTATGCCAACGAAAATAGCAGCTTCTCTTTTTTCATCCGTCCCTCCCTTCTCTCCCTCTCTCTCTCTCTCTCTCTCTCTACTCTGATTGAAGAGAGAGAAGACTGGCGATGGCGGACGAGACTGATTATGAGCCCTCCCCTCAGCTTACTGGCATAGTCATCATCACTCTACCCCCTCCCGACAACCCTTCCTTTGGTAAAACCATCACTGCCTTCACTCTCTCCGATAATCATATTTCTTCTACTACTTCACAATCTACTCCTCCGCCAAACGATCCTTCTCCGTCGCCGTCTCCTCCTCCGCCGCCGCAGCAGAGTCCTTCTCGTCGTCAGTCTCCGTCTTCGTTGGGGAATTTCAGCCACCGCCGCCCGAGCACTATTCTGCCGATTCTGTGCATCTGCTTCATCGCCTTGTACTGCTGGAGCTCAATCTCGCAAGAGGAAGTATTAAGGTTGCGCGATGATTTTGATAATGATGATGATGAAGATGATCATAAAAACAAGTCGCGGACTACATTTCTGTTCCCATTGTATCGGAAGCCTTACAGAGGCAACGGTGATTTAGGAGATGTTGAGCTGAAATTGGGGAGATTGAGGGGTTTGAAGGATAGTGCGATGCGTGCTCCGAAAATTAACAAGAAATCGGTGTCTGCTGCTTCTAAGATTGACTCTGCTACTGTTATACCTGTTGGAGGTAACATTCATCTTGATGGGTAAGTCTGCTTACTCATTGTTTTCTGATTAGTTACACTGAAATTTCAACTTTTTCCTTTTTCTTTTTTTGATTAGATAGTCGTTGACTAGGTTAATGTGTCACCAATCTACTTTGACAGAGTATTTATGATTTTGATTTGATGGATGTTAACAAATTTGAGTGTTCTTTTTCTCTACTGCAAAAAGTACTTTTCTCTATGTTAAGGGCCTGCAGAATGTAGAATTTAAGGTTAGTTCAACTCCAACTGATCAGAATTTGGAACTAGTATACAAGATTACTAGTGAACCATTTGGTGTAGATTTAACTGAGAATGTAAGCCATATCCTTAGCTGGTGGGTACCAAAATTTGGATCGGGGTAAGGTTGGAGTAGAGTAAGAATGGGCCAAAGTGAAGTGTAACTCTGTAATTTTATAAATTTGCTCGATATATATATGAGCTGTATCATCATTGATAGTAGTTATGATATCTTGAATGCTACTGCTCTTCAACTTATTGTGAAGTTCCTAGCTTGACATACTATTATTGTCTTGGAAATTAAAGAGAATAGATCATTAATGAGCAGATAAATAAGTAACCAGCAATAGTGGCAAATTCTCGTATCATTGAGAAACAAAGAAGTTTTTCGGATTTATTTCTGGTTTCTCGTGCAGGTTCAGTTACCTATCATTTTTGTTTATGTAAGATGCAATAAAATGATGTATTGCATTGTTTTTATTTCATTGCAGGCTGTATTATACATTCTTGCATTTTGGGAATCCTCCAAGACCGTACTTTCTTGATATAGATACTGGGAGTGACTTAACATGGGTTCAGTGTGATGCTCCATGCACTAGTTGTGCCAAGGTACTTCTGATTGCTTCATTAGATATAGGAGAATGAGTGATCAAGGATGATATCTGTGGATAGAAGTAGTTGTCTTCCAACCCAATTTTGTAACTTTGTATAATGGAACATACTCACATGGAGATAAATGCCTTGCAGGGAGCGCATCCTTTCTACAAGCCAGGGAAAGATAACATCATACTACCTAAGGATTCTTACTGCCATGAACTCCAAAAAAACCAAATGAGCAAACACTGTGACTCTTGCCTCCAGTGTGATTATGAAATAGAGTATGCAGATCACAGCTCCTCCATGGGAGTGCTTGCTAGGGATGAGGTTTCTCTAAACATTGCAAATGGTTCTTTAGTCAAGTCAAAAGTTGTTTTCGGGTAACATTTTATAGTTCTATATGAACACAGCTTACAATATTGCAACTCTTTATTTATGATCTGTGGTTGCATGTCAGTTGCGCGTACGACCAGCAAGGTTTACTTTTGAACACACTGGGAAAGACAGATGGAATTCTCAGTCTTAGCAGAGCAAAAATCAGTCTGCCTTCTCAGTTAGCAAGTGAAGGAATCACTAACAATATCATTGGACACTGTCTTGCTACTGACACCGTCAGTGGTGGTTACTTGTTCTTTGGTGATGACTTTGTGCCCCACTCACAAATGGCATGGGTACCTATGCTTCAGAGCCTTGATTCGTGAGTGCAGATAAGTTTCAAGAGAATCTTCTACCAAATGTTTAAGATGTAACCATGTTTAGCGATAAAACATGAACAGAAAAATGAGTGAGTGCAAGTTCTGTGAACTAGTCACAGGCTCACAGCTTATTATCGGCCTTGAGCTCACTAAGAAATCAAGGTGGTAGTATCTTTCAGTGGTGCTGAAAATGCACTAATTTTCAATTATTCTCACTTATATTACTTTTAATCATGCATCCATGTGACTTTAATTGTGGATTTGTTCCCCTTTTCTTGAGATTGCTTGTTGCTGTCTCACTCGATGACACATTTATTAACGAGGACTATTTCAATCCATGTCCAGGAACTCTTATCAGGCAGAAATTACGGAAGTGAACTACGGGAGAAGACAAATTGATTTGGGTGATGTTAAAGCCAGACAAAGAAATATAATTTTTGATACTGGCAGCTCCTATTCATACTTCCCAGAAGAAGCGTATACCAATCTTGTCACTTTAGTAAGTTTCTTAAGAGTGTCTTGTTAAAGGTCTTTAGACGACATTCATATGCATTTATCCATTAATTTTTGGTTTCAGCTTAACGACATTTCCAATGAAAGCATTGTCCTTGACACATCAGATACTTCGTTACCTATTTGCTGGCGTTCCAAATCCCCTTTAAGGTACAATATTTTTGGGTTTTCTGGTAGAAAACAACATGTGTATCTAAACTGTCAGCAACTGGAGACCCATTTATCTCATCCGGCGTATTGGTCATTTACTGTTTTCATAGTTCTTCACATAAAGAGTCGCAACTGAATTCATATTGCTTAAGTACATATTCTATCACCTATATTGAAATCAAATATGTCAGCAACTGCAAGTTCATTGAGACTTCCTTACCAGGACGTAAAAATAATTCTGTTGTGTGCACAACAGCTCTCTATTTGAAGCTCGTGATGTTTATAAGTAACCAGGGAAGCATTTTCAAGATTTTTATCCCTATGCATTTCAGTTGTGTCACAGTTTGCTAAGTTTTTAGATGCATGAGTTACATCATACCGTTTCCCTGATAAGTTCGGTCTAAGAAAAGCTTTACTAATTTATCTTTGTAGGTCCGTGAAGGATGTCAAAATGTTATTCAAACCATTAAACCTTCATTTTAGAAGCACGTGGTGGATCCTTTCCAGAAAGCTTCAAATACCTCCAGAGGGCTACTTGGTGATCAATGTAAGTATATATTTATATGTTTCTTCTACTAGATTTACCACTGTAGAATCAATCTAAAGCAGTGCTTGAACTGCTACAGAAAAAGGGCAACGTGTGCTTGGGCATCCTTAATGGAAATAATGTACACGATGGATCCACTTTTATACTTGGAGGTATGGAAAATCAACTAGAATGCTTCGATGAATTTGACAGCAACATCGCATATATTGTTGAAATAACTAGTTTCTATCTGTCCATCCATTATAACCTTCATTATGTTTGTTTTTGGTATCTATCGGCATTCACTCAGATATATCACTACAAGGTCTACTGGTTGTGTACGACAATGTAAACAAGAAAATTGGGTGGGTTCGATCAGATTGTGCCAGGCCAAGACAATTTGAGAGCAATTTTCCTAATCCAGGCCTCGGATTATGACAAAACACCAGCATCAAGGGCATTTTTGTCCTCTGTAGATGAGATTATTTTCCTGCTATTTCTACACAGTTTTCTTTGTGTAACATAATTTAAGACATCATTTGAGGAAAATGGTTGAGAGTTGTAAGTTTTGTTCATGTGCTTTTGTTCCTCTGTAGTAGTAGCAATAGATTATGTCTTTGTGTAGTTAAGCTTATCTCAAAATACACTTTATCGAAGTATGTATATAAATTAAAACCAGCACCAGAAATATAATTCAAGAAAAGGTAAAGTAAAAAATAGTTTAATAGCATAATTCATCAACCTTCTCACTCAGCCGCCAATACATAGACAGATTCGTACATAAACAAGTAAAGAATAGATTATGATGATTTGAATTTTACAGTTCAATCAACACCAAATTTGCCAACAAGCAAAATTGGAAAAAAATTTGACATCCTAAAAAAGAAAAACCAAATATCCACATGAAAAAACGAAGGAAAATAAGAAAAAAGAATGCCCTCAGTTTTCAAAGATTTCAGAATCTATACAGAGAGATCCGAAAGCAGAAACAGCAGCATGATTTTAAAGGAAAAACCTATTTAGCTTCTTCAGTTTGCGACGCGACCAATGTTTTGCAAATCGGGCAGCTACTCTTCTGTCGGAGCCACTGCTTTATGCAGTATATGTGATAGAAGTGTCCACAGTATAGCTTTCCCGTCTCGTCTTCTGCTTCGTATTCCTCCTGCAATATACCGAAACAAACCGTCAAAGAAGCACGAGGGAGTGTGTGCAAGTTGGCTTAGCCATAGAGTGGTTGCATGAGGTCAGAGGTCTCAGGTTTAAATCTATTGTGGGGCGCGAGAGCACAAAAAGACATGCCTACTGCAGCAATGAGAGAAACTAACCTGGCAGATACTGCATTTCCTCTCCATCTCCGAGGCAAAATGCAGCTCAGTCGAGGTTGTAAGCTTGGCTGTCCCCAAACAACGAGCTATCTCGTCGTCTTTCAATCCGGTGCTCACATACCCGATCCTATCACCAAGCTCCAGCAATTCCTGTTTGTGCGATGATAACAGAACTTCAAGAACACAAATATCAATAGCAAGCCTAGCTAGACACTGTCGTGTTACAAACAAACCTCGTACGACATGTTGTCCGTGTCGAGTCTGAGGTCCCTGTACCGGTCGAGCCCATCTGGTCTCCCAGCCATCAAGAGACTGTTTTGGAGCATTACAGTCTGCAGCCGTAAGCACGTCGTAAGCGACTGGAAATATTGCCACCAAAAAACAGACTATCAAAATTCAAAATAATACAATCTGATCATGAAATGATAATTTAGCATTTCTGAACAATTGAGGTAAAAGATAAACCTTATTGTCTAAATTATTGAGCGAAAACCTATATATTCATTCATTTAAGCCCATTTCTAAGGCTATAGTCTGCCCAGCTCTATGTCCTATCCATGACCCACTATCAATATTACTATTTTAACAAGACTAGTCTTAAGTGCCGTTGTCCTTAAACAAAGTAGTATTGGGCGAGGTCAATCCAACCGAATGACATATCATACGACTAGGCATTGTCTAATCCACTAAATCGAACATACAATAATCTCTCTGTAGAATGATATCCATGCTAACTAAAATAAGATTTCACAATAACTCATTATAGGAAAAAAACAACAACAACTAGTATTTTGCAAACTAAAGACAAAATAAGATTTTGCTAGAGTACTGTGCAGGGCAAACTCATCTTACAGAGTAAAAATGCTACCTGCAAAACTCTGGACTACATTAATGTCATGAGCATTGGAAAGTAATCAGAGCTGAAACATAATTATCTTCAGAGAAGTAGAACACTACACCCTACAATAAGGAAGGCGAAGCTAACCTCACCAAGTCCTTCGCGGAAGCCATGCCTGACATGACGATGATGATGTCTGGATCCAGTAACATCAGAACGAATACGAGCTAGTCCAACGGAAGAATCAGAGTCAAGGAAAGGGTTGTCTTCAGGGGTAACCATTCTCCTCACGTTGTACGGACGCTGGCAATCAACAACAGAAAGTTGAGCCCATTGTATAACATAACCGATGTGTAACATGATCAAATACAGCACAGGAATGAAAAAAGCATTAGAAGTAAAACAATTAACACAAACAAACTTGGTCATATGGCTAGAAATTGTAAACAAAACCAGAACAGTGTAAACAGGAAACTAAAACACAAAAAAGGGGTAACTATGTCTATATACATAAACTTTCACCAAATTCTAGTCTTGAACATGAATGAAAAAAATGGTTAGATATACACCAACTTTCAATTGTTCTGATTTTCACACGTTTGTCAATTGCCTTCAAATTCAAACTAACGTTGAAGTGGACACCTGAAATGTATTAAACAAAATAGTTGGATGTCTCCGCCAATTCAACAAGTCATGATGGCATAAATTTATCAATTCAAGTTAGTCATGATGACATTAATTAGCTTGAAAGAGAACATTTAGAAACACCGAAAGCTACGTGTATTTGATTGTAAGATTTTTAGATCACCTGCACACCCAGAAACTGATTGAACAAGTATCAGAAAATCACAGAATTTTGACACAAAAATAGAATAAAGTTTCAAGCTTTAGCATCAATTAACAACACAATGTTCAAATTAAGCTCTAAATGTATAGATATAGGAAGGAAACAAGCTACCTCTCTGGGAGCAATAGCGTTGATTCTGTCATTACCATCAACCTTCCCTCTCGCGGGCCTCCTCGAAACGACGCAATCGACGGAGGCAGCGTCGGTGCTGAGGCCGATTCCGGCGCCGCACCAGACATCAGGCGCGCCCACGCAGCTCGACGACAGCGCCAGCGAGAGCGAAGACGATGAGGATTGCAGCGGCGTGTTGACGGCGGTGGGGTTTCCGGGAATGGGAAGGTGATCATTGGCGGTCTTCTTAGTCTTGAGCCTCTTCTTCTTGAGCTTCTTGGCCTCCCAATTGGCCGAGGTCCTTATGGCCGCGGGGACCGAGACCTGCGGCGAGGCGGCGCAGCCGAGGCCGCGGAATGTGGCGGAGGAGAAGTTCATTTTCTTGGAGGCGGCGTCGGAATTGGGGGTGGAGGAGAGGAGGATTGAGGAGATGGTGGTTTTGGGGCGGCTGGGATTAGGATCTGTGTCGGGATTTCTGGGCTTCCGGTGGCGAATTTGCTCCGCGGTTTCCGCCGCCGCTGTAGGCATGGCTTCTCTGTGTGTGAGTGAGAGAGATGGGAAATTGGAATTGCGTGTGATGGAAGGAGTGGAGGAAGAATGGGGAGAGGTGGGCAAGTGGGGTGTTGATGGAATTTGAAGAAACTAATTTTTTTTTCTCAAGAGTACTACAAAAGAAGCTCTATGTCTGTGTCTGATAGAGAGAGAAAGATGAATTTGGCGTGTGAGAGTGAGGACAGAAGGTGAGGTTGTTTTTGTAAATTCCACGGTGGAATTCTGTTTAGAAGAATGACTCAGAAAAAAAAGGTGGAAATAATTATGAAAATATGATAAGTGTGTGAAATTGAGAATTCAAATTCCACTAAATTAGCTGTTTATAGGTTGTGATGTTTCAAGAAAACTAGTTATAGTTATACATTTGAGTCTTTGACCACTAGGAAGGCAAAAAGAGAAAAAAAGTGAGGAATGCTCCAATATTTTATACACTTGATTCACATAATAAGGGAGTGTGGCTAAGAAAAGAAAGAACAAAACTTTTGCTTAATTGGTGGGGAGTGGAGAAGATAATATTAGAGGCTCCCTATCTTTAATTGAGTGACTTTGTGTTATGGTCATTGCTTACTTTTCTTGGATGGTTAGGTGGGCCACTCTTCTGTCCCTCACTCAATTTAAAATAAATTATTTCTCTTTTTAATAATAATAATACCAACTAGTAGTATATTTTTTTTCTTTTCTAACTTATTTTATTATTCTTTCTTCATTCTATTACCTTTTCTTATAGTAGCTCCGTCCCATTAAATATGCAACATTTGCTTTTGGGCACGAGATTTTATGTAGTGTTGTTTTGTAAGTTAATGAAAAAAGTAGAGAGAGTATTGTTTCCATTTTTAGAAACGTTTCATTTTTAATGGGACAGATCAAAAAGGAAAACGTTTCATTTCTAATGGGACAGAGGGGGTATTTTTTTTCTTTTCTAACTTATTTTATTATTCTTTCTTCATTCTATTACCTTTTTTTCTTTTTTTTATAGTACTTAATTTTTAAAATTGTACTCCCTCCGTCTGCCATTAAATGTTTCATTTTTCCTTTTTCCTCCGTCCACCAATAAATATATCATTTCACTTTTACTATATTTAGTTAGTAGACCTTACATTCCACTAACTCATTCTACTCACATTTTATTATAAAATCAATATATAAAAATATGTCTCACATTCCACTAATTTTTCTACCACTTTAATACATAAAGTTAAACAATTTCTTAAAATCTGTGTCGGTTGTATGGGATATTTAATCACGAATGGAGGGAGTATGTCCATTAGAAGTATCTTCTTTGTGACGAAGCGGAGCGAGTATTTTATTTATTCTCATTATTGTTCCTCTTGAAATAAGAGCATTCAATATTCTAGTTTGGCCATTAAAGAATAGCAACTTCCAACAATTATTACTTTTTGTTATTATTGATGGGACAAATTTAGAGTGACCAATGATCTTTACATTTCCAACTCTTTTGTTATTATTGTTTCTTAGTGTTTTATAATTAATTATATTACTCCCTCCGTCCCATGCTACTCGCACTTTTCATTTTAGGCCGTAAATTTGGGATTGTTTTTTTTTTGTAATTAAAAAAGAATTTTAGGTGTAATGAGACATCACTTAATAAAAGAGCTCTTAACTTAAACTAACATATTAATTAAATGCACTAATTCTAACTTAAATTATAAATAGTGTAAGGACTTTGTGACGAGCCGAAAAGCAAACGTGCGAGTAGCACGGGACGGAGGGAGTATTATATTGAAAATAACCTACTCTTCAAAAATAAATACTATGAAAACCTAACTTCATACTAAATTCCCGAATAGTTGGTCGTCCGCAATATATTCCTTGCATTATTTGGTTCGTCTTGTCTATGATTTCATAATCACAGGTTCAATTTAATTGTCAATTAATTTCAATTAGTTCTCAAAGTTTTTTGTATTAGAAATTCACTCACGTGACATTTTTGGGTATAAATGGTCCTTAAAAAATAAATTTTAGCTAAAATTTTATATTTCCTATGAACTTAAAATTGATCATAAAATTAAACCATGAACTTAGACCTTGTAGTGAATTTCCCAAGATTAAATTTCTAAGAAAATTTTGGGAGATATTTTTAATGTTAAACGACACAAATGGACTCCAATCACACCCATCAATAACGAGGTTGTTCCGTGTACTAATCAATCTATCCACATACATAATTTGACGTGTCATATGAAATCAAATTAAGAGGAAATCGAACTCGTGGAAATGTTGATACAAGCTTAAGTTCATGATATTAAGTGGTTTAAGTTCGTAGAAAATATCATATTCCATGAAAGTCCATTACCCCTATTCTCATAATTCTAACAGTGAGCCAATTAAAGTTGGGTCATATAATAAAATTAATCCTATTAAAAGTATATTTCAAATAAAGTAAATTGTTTTAATTGATCAATATTCTACATGCATTTTTAAGCTCGGAAGCTGAATTATACTATTGATTAGTTCGTCTCATATTACAATACTCGACTAGACTAAACCCATTTACACCCCAAATGCTCATACATCATCAACATTAATACTCTCAACATTAATATATCTACTAAAATGATTATGTGTACTAAACGACTAGTAAAAAATGTAGCATTTTTACGCTGTCAATGTTCACATTAATATGACCATTAATAGAGTTATATATAGGTCAAGATTACTCATTATTGGAGCATATTTGGGCATATTTATAATAAATGTGATGCCCCACTGGCTTAGCCCAATAAAATCGACTAGCAGATCAGGCCTGTTCACTGCCACCTGGCAGCAACATAGTACAGTAATGAATAACCTTGTGAAATAGTGTAATTGCAAAATTAATCAGTATGTAATTATTATAACTATGGTTTCCTTTTAGACTATACAATGTAAATGTTAAGGCGAATAGCATTTATATCCTCGAAGTCTATGGCAATATTTTTAACAATTTATTAACTACACGGAAATTAATTATAATAATCATGAACTCTACCACAACTTTTGAAAAAAGACAGAAATTGAACAAAAAAGGAAAATAAAAGAAAATTGATATCACGCCTCTTGGTTTACCGAGACTATGATAATTTGTAAAATGAACAAAAAAGGAAAAGTCATAATTACTTCCTAACTCAAAAGGTTTTTTGAATATTTACTTTTTGTTTCCAACTCAAAAAATAACTAACTTATACCCCTAAAATATAATGTTAATATTATACTGTAATAGATTATATTTTACTATACCTATAATTTTCAACAATAATTTTGTACGACTAAATTTTATTTCAACTAAATAATTTATAATATAAACTAGTGTTACTATTTTTCAGTGACATACTTAAAGTTTAACTAAATTCTCGGTAAATACAAAAAGTAATCTAACTTGTAAGCACTGAAAAAATGGCTAGTACTAGAAATAAGGGTTAAGATAAAGATAGGACCAATAGAAAGAAATAGAAAGACAAACAGAAGTGTAAACAAGCAAAAGAAAAGGACTAAAATAAAGAAACCCTTACTGATTAATAAAACACAAATTTCAACAAAAATAAGAAATAAAGCGAGTGTAAAAATGATATTTGTACTCTTTTAAGGCTTAGAGGTAAAAAAAAAAAGACTTCAAATATTTTGCACTTTCCTTTTTCGAGTTCAATAAGGTTATAAATGTGATCCGATATCAACTAAACTTATATTCATTGAATTTATGTTTAAAAAGTGTATTAACTATGATCTTGTTGTGGATTAAAATAGAGCTAGATCAATGGAGACATTGCAATGTTTTACGCAAATTCGATTCTCATACCTAAATCCTTCCATTAAAAAGTGTTAAAATACATACAATAAAAATGGTGGCTAAAGTCGGCGAGTTATGTATCAATATTTTCTTATCACTCATTTTCATATGATATAAATTTATAGAAGTTGTTTTTTCTTATAAATTGGCGAGGCCTTATTCACGAGACATCCAGCTGATTTTCCTGTTTATTTTTGTTTTTTTTTCCTTTGTCGACGGTACGTCCTTAATTTCAACATATTTTGAATGCCAATTCCACTTTGATCACGAACTTCCATTTCTGGAAATTTGAATGCGATTATGATATGATTTTGTTCTCATGCATATGCATCCCTGGAGAATTGTGTTTCGTTGTATTTGCTATTCCAAGAATTCAAATATTTCCAAACATTTTGAATCATTAGGAAAACTTTTTTGAGACGAAATGTTTATAATTGTTGTTATGATGGCCATTACAGAATAGTAGTACTGTAATTTTTTATATATGTAGAAATGAGTCAGTCACCCCCTTAAAAGGCCTTAAAAGGAGAAAGAGTTATCCAAGAATATATAGATGATGAAACATGGGACAAGAATGAGGGTTTTTCAACACGCCCTTGCACATGTTGGCCGGAATGCACACGCGCAGAGTAAGAGATCCACATCGACTTGAGCCTGCTATGATACAATGTAACAATGATGACTATGTCTCATCTATATATTCTTGGATAACCCCGTCTTTTAAGGTGGCGAGTGGTCCATTTCTAATGTATAGACTATATATGATTAAGTGTATTTATCATGTGATATTTTTTGGTATATTTAATGGAAATATTTGAAGGATGTTCTGGGGTTGAATTGTCGTCTAATCATTGACTATTTGAAATGGAACAGAACACGCAAATGCATGTGTTCGTTGCAATCAAGATCACACATCAAAGTTCAAAGTTTAAGGTAGAATGTGTTCCATTCAAATACAACTTGCTTATTCTATGAATTAGTGATTATAGTTTTGTTTTGTTGAATTAATCAGATTGTGCGAAGAGTCCGCGAGAGAGCAATTTTGTGCTGCACACGGTGCAGTCGCATGGAGCAAGGCTGGTAAGGCTGCATATGCAGGATTGGCTTATTCTGCTCCTCCTTGCTGGAATCGATGGCGGCCTCAACATCATCGAGCCCTTCCATCGCTACATAAGCTCCGACCTCATGACGGACCTCAAATACCCTCTCAAAATACCAGACACCGTCCCTATGTGGGCTGTCCCTGTATATCTATACACATATATATTAATTAGTAGTACTAATAATTTTTTGAGGTGTTTATGATTAAGTGATTGAATTGGTTGTGGGAATATAATAGGTGTATGCTGTGATCTTGCCATGCTTGGTGTTTTTGATTTATTACCACCGAAGAAAGGATGTTTATGATCTGCACCATGCTGTTCTTGGTAAGTTTTTGACATTATTAATTAATTTGTGTTGTTGTATATATATAGCCATAACTCATTAATTGTGATATGTTAGGGCTTGCTTATTTTGTCCTGATCACGTCAGTCGTAACTGATTCCATAAAAGATGCTGTTGGACGACCTCGCCCCAACTTCTACTTTCGGTGTTTCCCCGATGGAATCGCGGTAGAGTAATTGTTAAGACCATTTTACGTGTCAATGTTAGTAAGACTGGCATGACCAATTTGATATATTTTTATTCGTTCCCGCTTCTATGAATCAAAATATATCAAATTGGTCATGAGACGTTTTACGAATATAGAACTTGTAAAGAGGAAATTTTAAATAGTGGTCATGCGAATTGAGCAATATCGCATGATAGTACTAAGTGAAAATTATTCAACTTGCGCGACACGATCACGGGAAACCGTTCAATTCGCGTGATCATGTGAACATTCAAATTTTCGCATAATATTGTTTTTAGTTTTATGCACAAATGGACATGCTTAACAAGAATCATGGTTGTATGTCTAGATATTTAACCCTAACAACGGGGACGTTATGTGCACCGGAGATCGGAAGCTTATAAAAGAAGGATACAAAAGCTTTCCTAGTGGCCATTCTGCATGTTGGTAGCAACAACATTACTCATTAATTATAGAAACATATGTATAATGAAAATTTAATTAGGTAAATGAAAATGGTGCAGGGTTAGGGTTTCTGGCATGGTATTTATCTGGGAAAATAAAAGTGTTTGATAAAAGAGGGCATGCGGCCAAGATTTGCATTGTGCTTATTCCTTATTTGTTTGCTGCGCTTGTTGCTATTTCTCGTGTCGACGACTATTGGCATCACTGGACCGATGTGTTTACTGGATCCATGTTAGGTCAGTCACCTTGCTTCTATATACACCAACTTTTAATTATTCTATTTTACTACTAATCCATCGCCATTGCACTTAATGTAGGAATTGTTGTTTCTTCGATTTGCTATCTCCAATTTTTCCCATTCCCGAATTGCAATAATGGTGAGTACTATATGACTATCATCAAACTATAATTAATAGGCTATAGAATTTAAATGATTATACTAAACATAACAAAGAAATAATTAAATTTCAATTTTGAGGTCTGATCATAATAAAATCAGCCATACATGACCTAAACATAACATCTGGGGTGTAGGTTGGGCAACACATGCATTTATTAGAATGATGGAAGAAAACAGCTTCGAATGTGATATTGAAGAAATAGAAACCACTCAATTTCAGCACGAGGATCGCAGAGATCGACCGACGCCTGTAGAGGAGATCAACGGGAGAGATCGTGATCGTGGTCGTGATCGTGAGCCTTGCAGGATAATTGCATTTTAATTTTACTCAAATGGATATTCAGAATGCTAATTATTCAAGATCATCCATATTGGGATGTACATTTATATTGTTAGTAAGAGCTGGTTTTATGCTTTTATGATTTACTTAAATATCATAAATATCTTCCTTTCACTAAATACAAAATTGAAAACGAATAAATTATGATTTTAAAAAATTAAAATGATGATATTTATTAGATAAAAGTTGCAAAGGTGAAAAGCGCATTATTTGAATAAATTTACCAGTTTTGTATGTATGGTTTTCGAAATAAAGGCGTGGGGCCTTAGGGCTGAGTGGAAAGAATCAAATACAAATGGGCCCACAACCGCCCATTTAAAGAAGCCCAGAATCAAATGGATAAGGTAGTGTACATATTCACTTGGGCTTATGTGAACTTGCTTTATTCTTTCTTCTTTTTATTCTCTTATCATTCTTTCTTTTCTTTTTCTTTTTCTTTTTCTTTTTCTTATCATACTATGAAGCAATATCCTATGTTAAAAGTAATAGTAATACTTCTTTATATATATAACACTTCTTCCTCTACCTCTAGTGTATATTTAATATTTTGAGGTGTTTCCAAATTAGTGCACACTTCTTTTATGCAATTTTCTGGATTCATTCCTCTATTTTTTATCCACGTTTTTTATAGAGAGTACTACTATAATTTTGTAATACTTGTTTCTTCACTATTTTGGGAGATATGGATAGTATTTTGGGTTAATCAAAATATCCCCAATTTTCAATGTTTTTCTAGAAAATGTTCAAAACTCAGGATTTTTTTTTTATTTTTTCTAAGACCTAATTATTAATCTTGGGTACTCTATTTTGGGATACAGAAGGAGTAATGTTTTTACTTTTTAGTTAATCCTAAATTGTGTCCTCAATTTTGTTCTACCAAGTGTTCGAAATTGTAGGATTTTATTTCATTTTTCTAAAAGGATTAATAATAATTCCTCGTTTATCACTTAAATTCCGATCTATTAAATGAAAAAGAAGTGTCTTATCAACTAAGTTGCATTTCATTATTTCTTTTTGTCCTTCTGGATTATATTATCCATTAACTTAGCTCTCTCTTCATAAACCCAAACTCTGCAAAATATTTGATTTAATGTTCCACTTCATATAATAAGGTGACAAAATAATGAGTTGGCCTAGCTTGTTAAATTCTTAGATGGATTAACAAAAAAAATCACATCAAGACGACTTGTTATTCTATCGCTAGATTATGTCAAACTGAACATAATTCAAAATAACTTTCACAATAGTTGTATTTTTGAAAAAAAAAATATAGGTCGGGAACCTATTCCGAAAATGATGAAATTAAGTTGGAGATGCATTTTACTAAAATTACACATTTTGATACTTCAATAAAATTCATTACTGCTTACATTTTTTTTATTTTCAGTTTATATTGTCCTTATATCTGATAAATTAAATTTACGATGATAAAGTTACAAATTACGATCGAGATAAAATTATGTTTTAAAAATGAAAAATATGATAATGTATCACAGTCTTGAAACGTAGCTAGAAGTTGAAATTTTTGGTTCCATGTTTCTCCTGTCCACTCGAACAAAGGCCAATAAGCATTTTTTTGGAAGATCATATTCCAAAGAATACAGAAAGCATAGTGAAGCTGTCGAGTATAGATTGGTTCATTTTAGAAAGTGGATGCAGAGATATAGCTTTTCTGAACTGTTCAATTTTTTGATTGAGAATAATGATACTATCCAAATATGGTTTGCCAACTTCTTTAGACCACATATTCTCCTTCTTTTTGGAATTTGGAATGGGTAGTGAGTGAGAGAATATATATATATATATATATATATATATATATATATATATATATATATATATATATATATATAGGTGAGTGTTATTCTCATATTCATCCCTTAGATCCTTTATTCTTCTTAATATGGGCCGTTAGATCTCATTCATCAACGGTCCACATGATCTGCATTATTACACTATAATGGTGCATTATTAGTCGGTGTGCATTATTCAACTGAAAATCTGCATTATTAAATGACACGTGGCATCAATCTAACCGTCGGATGACAAAATCGTGGGGCTGAGATCAAGAAGGAAAAAGGAGGAAATATGCAAAAAAGGAAATGAATACATCCCTATATATATATATATTCATTTCCTTTTTGTATTTTTTGTTCTTTGTTCTTTTTAATCTTAGCCCCACGATTTTGTCATCCGACGGTTAGATTGATGTCGCGTGTCATTTAATAATGCAGATTTTCAGTTGAATAATGCACACCGACTAATAATGCACCATTATCTAGATTTTTTCTGGATCGAATCAAAACCAAAGTTTTAACAAAACCTTTTGACAAATCAACCATCCAGATATAAATTTTTAAGAAAAAGTTAACTAACTTTTTAATTATTTGTAACCCATACAATCCTGGATTTTTATGATGATTATATTCATTAAAAATTAGAATTGTGATTGTCTTATTGCACTGGGATTCTTATATATTTAACATGATGCCCTTATTGCAGATAAAAAAATTAATTGAGGATATAATAGGAAAACCAAATTTTATACTACTATTATATAGGTAATTAATTAACTAAATATAGGTGTTGATTAATATTTATTTATAATTATCTTCATGGAGTATATATACGATAGCACGTTCTTGCAGTTTGGTTGGGAAAATTAAAGGATGTGAGATGAATCTTATTTTTGTACTATGTGAATATATGAAGATATTTTTCATAAATTATACTCCTAGTATTTATACTGAATCGGAAATACGAAGAGGCAACAGAAATGGTCTGCATGTAAGAATGTCTGTTAACTTAATTTAATGAATCAAATAAGCTAAACTTGATATTAGTCAATATACAAAATCATTGAATTAGTTCGTATGATCACTATAATGTCAATTTTAATTTAGAGTGGACCATTTTAGCTAGAACAAAGATTTTATTTTTTGTAAAAAAAATCCATATGGGGCCTAGTCTTTCGCTTCAATACGACTTAGCACTATAGGATCAGAAAAAAAACCATCAGTATAAAAAATATTATAAATGAAATAAATTAAGTATCAAACTGTTGTGAGTAAATAAATTGTGAGGGGTGAATTATTGAAATTTGTACACGCTGAATTGATCTTCACTCACGTTACAAAAAGCAAATCAAAACTAACTCAACCACCATATCAAAACACTTCAATTATTATCATGTACCATTTGCTCTCTTTTTCAATTTTCTTCGAAATATAAATCATAAAAAAGTAGTTGGATCTATAAAGGTGACATGTAAAATAAATTGAACTGGAAAATGATAATTAATTGTAAAAGTGTCTATATATATTGTCTGTAGTTGCGTTTTAGCTAAATCAATATTGATCCTTCCGTCTCTAAAGAGTATGAATTTTGGGCAGTATAATATGTATACATAGAAGAGTTGTTGAGTAATATACTAGCAATATTATTGTATTAAATCTGAATTAATTTATTCCATATTGAAATAATTGCATGCACGAAATTATAGCAAGTGCATATACATGCAATCCGTCCAACTCGTGAGAAGAGTAATACAACCAACTACATGGATTCTACTTTTTCTTCATACCATATTGGCCTATTCCTAACCCCACACCCCCCCAACACACACACAAACACACACATATACTAACTTTTCATTCTATAAATACCCCAGCCGTCTCTCATATTCAATGAGACATACAATACCACTCTCTAATTTCACACACACAAACACACACAATATGTGATAATTGTTGAATTTTGATGGTAAGTTTGATAACGGGGTTGTGTTATGCATGAGAAATGGGAAAGAGAGGAGGTTTAATCTGTTGACAGAAGATGTTGACAGAAGATAGAGAGCACCGATGATCAAAATGCACATTCGCATTTTCACTCATCTGTGCTCTCTATACTTCTGTCATCACTTCACCCATTATACCTCCCTTCATTTCCACTTCTCTTTTTTCCACCGGAAAGCACTAATTTCATTTTTTCATGTTTACATTTTAAGTAACATAGATAGATAGATAGATAGATAGATAGATAGATATCTGTGATTACGTGCAAGTGTGTGTGTGTGTGTGTGTGTAACCTTATCATACTGTTAATTTAAAGCTTTCATTTTTAATTATAATTAATGATAGTACTTATTTGGGATAATAGTCATTTAAATCATGAAATTTGGTCAAATTCCGGTTGTCCTATGAACTTTAAAATTTGAATATTAAATCATGAAGTTTCAATTTTTCTCAATTGTCTCATTCATGCATGAAATGTCATCTTTTAACGATATTCAAAACGGCGTGTTTCATTAAAATAAATATTTTTTTTCTTTTGTAAAGATATTGATTTGTGCATGGATGGGACAATTGAAAAAAAAATTGAAACTTCATAGTTTAATAATCTAATTTCAAAGTTCATGAAATAGATCAAAATTAAATTACTATTATCCCTTTTCTTATTTTGTCCAGCACATGCATCTATTAACACAAAGGCGTAAAAGAAGAACCATATTATGCAGTCTAGTGGAACATCTCTTCTACTTTCTATCTGTCTTTATTAATGTTTTTATATGTTTTCTCTTACTTCTTTTATGGTTCGAGATAAAAAATAAAAATATTTTTTAGAAATATAACATACATCTATGATGTATCTAGTTGGCTGTTGAGTGTTGAGTGCTGAGTATGCATTTTCAAGATGTGATCAAGTGATATTCATAATTCCATCTCAAATTAATTCAATTTATGTCTTATGAATTTCTCCATTTGTAGAAATTTCGACAATGAGAGACTGTACATCTAAGCGCAAAATTTGTAAATAACGGGATTCTTTCGTGCTCATTTTCATTTATTTATACAATATAGTACTTATTTAATACGTAATTAATTAATTATCTATTGAAATCGATCTGTATTTAATTATTTTCATTTCTGACATTGGTGAATATGGGTTTCCCATATGTAGTAATTCATTGATATCTTGAAGAAGCGGTATTTTTTTCTATCAACAGCGTTTTCGTTTGTTGGATTTTGTGTTTTATTTAATACTATTCCTTATTACATTTCTCTTACCATTAAGCTTTAACTATAATGTCTCAATCTAAAGACAATTACATATAGATACTCAACATATTAATTATCGTAGGGTTAATAAAATAAATAAATATCAACCACCAAATTTTGACGTGTCCCCCACCAGTCTGTGACAAATTACTGGGTTTCAAAACTGATGGGAAATTGACAGCCTCAATTAAAAAATACTCCATTTAAGTTTAAACAATTTTATCGAATAGAAAATAAAAATCAACATCAAGGGTTTCTGCCTTGATGTGCTGTTTGATCCAAAGTTTATGTTTTAATTAATTATTAAATCTATTCCGATTTTTTTCATCAATTTATTCTTAGAATTCAGTGTGAATATTCTGATTTATTTTCTGAACTAGTAAGTATAGTGGTACTAGTACTTGATAATAAATTACTATTAATCCAAAATTTTGTCAAATACAAAATCATGGTTCATTCATTCATTAGTCATTCTAAGAATTGTGAAACTGCCAATTTTTTTCAAGATCTTTAAACTTGACTAATCTAACATGAAATACATAATTAACAACTCAATGTATTACTCTATGTCATCAACCCTTTCAAACCACATCAACCAAATCTTGCAAACTCTCTCACCAAATCAAAGTGATGAAACAACACAAATCAAGCAGGCTGAACAGCAGCAGGCTCCAAGTCCTCACCACCATTCACAGATTGACTATACAAATCCCTCGTAAAATTGGTTGTCGTATCAAGAAAATAGAGTATACACGACATCACACAGCAGCACACAAACATGGGTATGTGGCCGAAAACCCAGACGAAGAGAGGAAAGGAGAGGTAGAACGCCCTCAGGCCGAGCGACCAGAAGAGGCCGCCCCGGTTGAGGTTGGTCGCTACGTACTCAATGGCGTCCTTGCGGTCCCTGTAGGTGGGGACAGTCACGAGGAAGCTGGTGTGCGCATAGTACCTTATGGACAGCACGTTGCAGAGGAAGGCCGCGAGGAAGCAGATGAGGACCGCGGAGAATTTGACAGAGGAGACGGTGGAGATGTTCAGGCCTTCGCAGGAGCTCGATTCGTTGCTGACATAGACGCTTATTAGGGAGCTGAGAGTGATGGCGATTGTGGCTAAGAGCGTTGATGCCATTATGTTGTTGCGTATGGTCTGGATCGCCAATACACCGTTTTTTATTGGATCCTGTCGTGTTTTTTAACATCAACATCACATTCAATGATTCAAGCAACACTCTTGTTATAAGATGAAGACCAAATATAGTAGTAGAACAGAGAATACAAAGACTAATAAGGTTCCCTACTACTGTTTGTAAGGCTAATTATGTCTAAATATATGAACTTTCACTTAATTATGATTATGTCACATATACTAAAAAGCATATGTCATGTATGTAACGATTGACAATAAAACAAAAGGCACCAAAGATTGTTTTCACGAGGAAAATGAGGGTACTGTATGAAATGTTGCTAATAGTAATAGATAATCACTACACAGTGTCACATTCCATAATAGATTTCAGCCAAAAAAAATGATGACACTTTACACTAAACTTTATGTTACTTTTGGAATTAGCTTTTTGTTTTGAACTCATACAATAAATCGTACTAGTAGCCATATTCTTTAGTTATTAGACCCATCAACGTAACAGACTAAGTAACTATTCCTCATGTTGATTTGTAGGTAACAATTGGCTCAAGGATTTTAAGATTGTTCATACCCCATGACTGTTTTCTATGCTAAATTTTAGACACCTCGAAAGGTGGGATAGTTAGCCTAGTGATTTGAGAATGTTCCATACCAAAAGGCAAAAAATTGAATTCTTGGCCATTTGGTTAAGGATGAATAAGACCAAACCGATTAGGTTTGTAGTAGGCGCATTCTGTTTGTTGAAAAAGACTGGAAAATATATATTTCAACCATTTTTTCCTAAAATGAAATAAATTGCCCAACAGTCCAACTTATAATAATAAAATGATACTAATAATTTCCTCTTTTTTTTCCCAAAATGAACCATTCCCACCATTTCTTATCCATCAATATTTTGACGATTTCAAAGATTTCATCGACATGGATGAATGAGCGCGGTAAACAGAAACAATGAGCAAAGGAAAAAGTGAAATAGAAATGAAGTAAGAAGGGAGAAGGCGACTTACAGACATCATACAGGAAACCCAGATGCGGCGGCTCTCGGCATTGAGACCAATCACAGTTCTTCTCGGGTTGCGTTTGATTGTGATCATCAGCCACAGATGGTAGGCCAGCAGCACTCCGATTCCAAGAGGCACCACCACTATTGCCTCCAACAATCTTATTTTCTTCACCAATTTCAACACTTTTCCCAAATTCGCCACCACCTCCTTTTCTTCCCCAATCATTTTGATTTCATCAAACATCATTTCTCCTTGCCCGCAATTGCACCATTCACAACACTATATGTTGTTGTATTGTACTTGCTTGTATGAGAGAGAGAGAGAGAGAGAAGGGGGGAAATTCGTGCGATTCTGGGGCAAAAGGGACCCGGAAATGGGACAAAAATATGTGAGTATGAAATTTAATTACTTGTCATTATTCAATCATTTGTGGAAGATTATTTATTAGTATGCTGATGAGGTCTATGGGCCATTTGGGGGATGTCACTTTGATACAACACACTGCCATTCATCAATATAGTTTAATTCACTACCACAAATTAAATCTATTTAATCTACGATTTCACAAATTGTAGCATTGTCATTCATCAAAACTCAACTATAAAATTAACTTTGGAAAAATTATGGCATCTTGCAATACAAATGTTGCGGGTAGTAGTACTACTACTTCTTAATAAACATTGATTATTTGAAAATGATGCTGCGGTAGTCAATTGTGTTTTTATACTCACAACTCGGCCCTTCATATGACCCAAGCAATTTCGTGTCCATTTTGTCAGATATAGCTAACGTCACCATAAACATACTTTTCTTATGTGAATCTAAGAACATCTATAATGGTTTTAGACTAGCCACAACTCCTCATGCTCATGGGCGGACCCATGTAAAAATAGGGTAGGGCTAAAGCCCTTAATAAAAATATTTTTTAAGCTATTTTCTTTTATAAATTTTTAAAATTTATTCAAATTTAATGTAAATTATTATATAAAAGCCCTTATGAATTATCTAAAACACCAAAAATATAACTTTGGAACAAAATTTAGAAATCACAGCCCCCAAACATATTTTTTTATGCGTCCGCCCCTGCTCATGCCACATCAGCACTAAAAACTCCTCCTGTCACATCATCATGACAAACAACTGGACAAGCAATAGGCTAGCCACAATAAACAAAATTATAAAAAATAAATAATTAACATTCACACAAAGTACGGAATTAAATTTACGACACAGATACGGGAAAATTCAATAATAATATTTAAATTTAAAAAAGTACATTAATTAAAAAAAATTACAGTAATTAAAAAAAATCTAACGACGTGCAGTCCTCTGCGCCCACAACTCTTCAATTAAATCCTTTTGGAGTCGAATATGAGCATCCACTTGGCGCATGTCGGCATGTGCCTTGAGGCGGCCGACTTCATCGTGAGGTACCCCCTTCGTACGTTGGGGGCGGCCACGCCGTGGCTTGGGCAGGCTTCATTAGCATCGTCATTGGCCCAACTAGTCAGTTGTACACCTTCATCTTCGACAATCATGTTGTGCAGGATAATATATGCGTACATTATATCAGCAATGCAATCGACATGCCACAAACGCGTTGGACCCCTAATTGCCGTCCATCGAAACTGGAACACACCAAATGCGCGCTCCACGTGCGCCGACTCCTGCCTTTCCACAAAGTAGGCATTCCTCTCATCTGATGCGCATCTGATCGTCTTCACAAAGACGAACCACCTAGGGTATATCCCATCCGCCAAGTAGTAGCCCATATCATGTTGGTTCCCGTTGGCGATAAAACTGATGGCCGGACCGACGCCCTGGCACTGCTCGTTGAAAAGGGGCGACGAGTTGAGGTCGTTGTTTCGAAAATAAAAAAAAGTGTTGGTCGATCGCTCGCCGATCGCCCGCCTACAATGGCGGCCAGCCGACCGGCGAGCGGATCGGCCAGCGCCCGAGAATCGGCGTCCGCTCGCCGGTTTTTTTGCCGATTTGGCGCTAGCCGACTCCAATGGTTTGGCGAGCGGACCGGCCTGCGCCGGGAATCGGCTAGCCGGTTCGCTAGCCGCCATTGGAGATGCTTAAATTCGAATTTTTAAATATGGTATAGTTAATAAATTATAGGCAACAATATAATTCAAAGATCTGGAGATATACAAGAGGCGCATTTCTAAGAATAGGAATAAATATCTGAATTAATTTATAGTTACGATTAATCAAATCTAATTTAAAGATTATTTACTACTCACTCAGTTCATTATGACAATTGACATGCACCAAAAACATAAAGTCAAATACAAAAATATCAACCACCACAATCAGCATTTTGATATATTCTTTCAATAAAGTTTATAAAATGATTTCAATATTCGAATTCTATCTTAACACGAAGTGAAAAGTAACACTAACTTAACAATATTAAATATGTTTTTTTACTTGAGGACATCCTAAAAATAAACAAAGTAATCCAAGAGTTACAACAATTTATCTTTTTGTCAAACTTACTAAACAAGCGAAAATTGGGTCATAATTTTGCGCTTTATTAAAAGAGTGGGTTGTGTTTCAGGGCAAAATAAAAATTAATATTATTATATCAATATAATAATTCAATAACCAAAAAAATTAATTTTGAGGGTATAATTGTACTCTTGTTCCTTAGTCCATACACGGCATGCTTTAATGTAAATTTGCTAACTATGACAGAAAAAAAAATTAAAATATTATTAATAGAGAATATTATATTAGAGGAAAAACTTATCATGAATAAAAATTGATTAATTTTTGTGGACGAACCAAAACGGAAATACATGTGTATTGATATCAGTTGTAGACTACTAGAGTACTTCAACAACGTAACGCAGCTCCCATATTAATGCACCCAAATTTTCATTATTACATGATGATACTTCCTTCTGTGTTTCTACATTTATAAAAAATTTGAAAGATCTCACCCTCATTTTGTTTGCATCTTGTAAGAGAGAGATCCTCATCATCGAGGTTGTAACTAATGTGCTTCAATACCTTCTTAACCTCCGTACAAGCCACCCCCAACGTTTCTCATGCATTTTCTAGGCTTGACATTATGGACATCTCCGGTGATAGTAGACTGAACTTTGGCCTCTTGGATTCCTTCACCTCGTCGACTCTCTCCTCCTCATCTGACAACTCTTCGAAATCTAACAATAATTACACATTTAACCAGTACAAATATGTGGTCAAGAAGTTGATGGGTGGTTGTGATGGGGGAAGCTAGGTTCCGAAGAATGGAGGTGTACAAATATGTTTTCAAGAAGTTTGATGGGTGGTTGCAATGGCTGAAGGGTCCGAAGAATGGAAGTGTGGACGACATATCAGCCACAAATGGGATATGTCCATGTAAGCCACTGTTCCCACCCGCCACCGTGACCTGAATCTCCAAAATTAGCCCAAGACTTGTTCTTGTAAAATTACAAACTAAAAACACTCCAACATACATTGAAACTTAAATAAATATTACACTAAAAATGATAGGTGTTCCATCCCACAAAAATATAGAACAAAATAGAATGGACGAAGGGGATCGAAATGGAAGAAATTGAGGAGTGAACAAATGACCTCTTGAAAACCGAAGGACCTCCACCAAAAAGATGATGGCAACCCTTGGCAACTTTCATCCAAGTAACCATTTATATCGACTCACTCGCTAGCTACACGACACTAGGGTATACTTTCGTTCGAGCTCCGCCCCTAGGGTATACTCTCACTCAAGCTCTGCCACTAGCTATATGGTGCTAGTTGTGAATTTACCAAGTGGCTAACCCTGGGCCAACCACAAAGTAACCATAGCCCGGCCATGGATTTTTCCAAACATTCATCTCACCCAACATGGGGAGGGACTCTCACAAAGGTGACACTCTTTTATCTAAACTCAAATCTAATCTTAATCTATTACAGATGATACAAAATACCCTATTTATAGATGTGGGAGATGAAAGTTCACTCAAACTAGGGTTAGAATATGAAAAGACACTTAAAATAATTCAAAATCCAGCCTTTTGAATTCTTCCCGGACACAAAACACCCGGTCGGGTGTTGTGATGCACGAAAGCACCCGCCCGCGTGAACTCTCTGGAGCCTCCTTTGCTTGACTGCGCGACTTTCGTAAAATGACCATAACTTCCTCATCCGAGCTCCGATTGAGTCGTGCAAGATACTCACGCGAAGCTCTTTCGACGATGAAGACAATTGTAGTCTTTGAATAGCATTTGGACATCATATAGATAGGCGAATCGTTGCTCGAATCTGACCCCAGTTGCGTCTTGGCTCATTGTCACCTCTTTCACCTCACTTTCCTTGGTTTAGCACTACCCGGATTCGCATCACACCGTGGTGGGGATGGTGTCCTCCACATAGTTAGGGCAATCCATGACTCAAGATCGGAGTACATCAGGATTCGAAATCATAAGATTTGATTAGATTCGTCAATTAGCATTTTCTCCAACATAAACTTTGAAAACAAATATTTCCTCAAAAGTTTATAGGAGAAATGAAGGGGTTTAGGTCTGAAATTAGAAGTATGACATTTTCACTTAGGATATATGGAAAATAGAAAGTGAAACATCTTCTTGGAACAAAATTGGAGTAGTATAATTTCTATTACTTGTAGACGGTAGAATATTGATGGAGTACGTACTAAACAAGCCCAACAGCAGTAAAGCCCATCAGCCTAAAGCCCAAGAAAGAGTATCAGTTCGGCATGACTAAAGAGTATCAGAGTTCAGTTCGGCACAACCAAAGAGTTCGGCCCCAGCCTACAGCTCGGTAAAAGCCAACCAATCAAACTCTGCTCTCAGGTCGGCATCAAGCTCTACTCTCAGATCGGCAAAAGCTGCTCGGCAATAATTCAGCAGTTCGGTCTCAGTATTCGACCGAACTAGGAGATAGTGGACTCATGCAGGATTTCCACCTCCACTACACCCACGATCTATTTAGTGGTGTCAAGCAGTCAGTAACTCATGCAGGATAGTGGACCCATGCAAGATCGCCACGATCTCCACGACATCCACTACCTAGTAAATGGTGCTGCATGCCACGATCTTGGTTCAATGTATAAATAGAATTTAGATCTGATAGAGAAGGGTTAAGTTCTGTTAAGCTCTCTAGAGATAAAAGATCAAATAGCAAGTCTGTATTGTAAGCTGTAGAAAACAGATCAAGCAATACAACTCTGCCCTCTTTTCTTCCCGTGGACGTAGATTTACCTCAGTAAATCGAACCACGTAAATTCTCTGTGTCGTGATCTGCATTTTCCTGCATTCATCACCATCAGAAATTCGCGGATTCATCACTGGCGCCGTCTGTGGGAAACAGAGAACCAAATTTGTGATAAAGCGAATTTTTGACCCTTTTTCCACCCCAAAAAAATGCATACCAGATCACATACTACCCGTAATACCGTTCGTGATAACCGTGAGGAAGCTAGTCCAGCTCGCAGGTCTGAAAAACGGCCTCGGGAGACATCTACCTCCGGTTCTCACGAAGAAGGAACAAGCCACTCCAGGAGAGATCGCACCGAGTCTTCCCAGCAGCCCGATTTAAATGAAGCTGTCAAGCTGTTCTTGGCTGAGAAGCAGGATGAGTTCTTAACCTTCCTGCAGAAGAGCCAACAGCCGGAGAAGACAACGGCGGATTCTCCCTCCTCATCCAGACATGAAAGTCACTACCGCAGTAGTGACGTGTCTTCCAGGAGAAAGAATCCTCAACCCCGACATGTTCCTGTTCCTCCTCGGTACCGGAACCACAGGAGAACTCCATCTCCTCCGTACCGAAGAGATGTCGGGTTCGCCATGTACGGAGCATTAAAGACTCCGTTCTCGGACGATATCACCCGAACTCCTTTGCCGCGGAACTACCGGACACCGTCAATGACTTATGACGGGTTGGTGGATCCTCATGACTTCCTGGGACGCTATCAGTATAACATGGCGAACCAGGGTCTCAATGAGGTCCATATGTGCAAGCTGTTCCCCGAGCTGCTTATCGGGAACGCGAGAAGGTGGTTCGATAGCCTCCCCCAAGGCAGCATTAGATCTTACCGAGATCTAATGGATGCTTTCCACAGGAGGTTCTTTCAGAAAGCGGAAGCCCGGATCACTTCGGCTCAGCTGCTTTCTATACGTCAAGGTCGCGACGAAAAGATCAGCGACTTCATGACGAGATTCCACAAGGAATGCCTACAAGTAGATGATCTCAACGATCTACTTGTCATTTCGGCATTCCAAAATGGAATCCTGCCCGGAGCTCTCTACAGAAAGCTCGTGGAGTGCGGTCCGCAAACAGCTCAAGAAATGTGGGACATTGCGGACCAGTTTTCCCGTGCGGATGAGGCAGACCGTCGAAAACGGTCTTTAGACAGCTCATCCCGAGAAGAGAAAAAGAAGCCCGATCAAAGCGGCCAGGTGCTTCCTCGCCGAACTCCTTTTGAAAGAATTCAAAGGGCACCGGTACAAGGCAGATTGGGGCCACGTCTCAATCCTGAGAAGCCGCCCGCTCAGTTCGTACCATTAAACAAGTCAAGAGCGGAAATTTTCGAACTACATTCCGATATGTTCGAAAAACCAAAGCGGATGACGAAATCAGCCGCGCGGCGACCTCAGGATCAATATTGCTCCTTCCATCAAGCCCACGGTCACGATACCGAGGAGTGCCGAAATTTGGCTGCAGGTATTGATGTTCTTGTGAAAACAGGAACGTTAAAAAAATACCAAAGCAAGCAGCCGAAAAAGAACAAAAGGCAGAGAGGTGCGAACTGCAATCCTCAGGATCCGAAAAGGCATGAGGATCCCGAAGACGACGACGAGCCGCAATATGATGGAGTAATCCAGACTATTGATGCTCTCCCTGCCGGGAAGACTAAGTCGTCCCTAAAAGCAGAACGCAGAGGTTCCAATCAAGAGGAGCCAACACATAAAAGGCTGAAGAAAGACGAAGTGATTACATTTTCAGATGCCGATCCCGTCCCAGCCATCTCTCCTCACCAAGACGCTATTGTCATTCAAGCCGGAGTGGCAAACAAACTGATCCACAGAGTATTTGTGGATACAGGAGCGTCAGTCAGCATTCTTTTTAAAGAATGTTTCGATAAAATGGAAGTGGATCCAGCTCGGCTCAGTCCGGCTCCACTTCCTCTGAAAAGTTTCGCCCAGGAGGACACCCGCCCTGAAGGTATTATCAGCCTTCCGATCACGGTGGGAAAAGCGCCTACAAGCTCCAATACGATGATCGAGTTCTTTGTGGTGAAAGCTCGGTCCCCGTACAACATCATCCTGGGGAGAGACTGGCTCAACACGGTTCGGGCCGTTTGCTCTACTTATCACCTCACCAACAAGATCCCCACTAAAGGTGGGATAGCGGTCATCCGAGGTGATCAAAAGAGAGCAAAAGAATGTCTGCAGATTGCGCTTAAAAGTGCCGAGCAATCAGTTCGGCACCATCAAGCATAGCAATCACAGCAACCGGAGTCAGAGGCAAGCGAGATGACCGAAGTCACTTCAGAGCCGAACTCAATGACCGTTCAGTTATACGAAGATGATCCATCCAGAACGGTCAAGATCGGCTTCGCAGGAACGCCTCTACTCCGGGAAAAGACCATTCAGCTCCTCAAGGAGTACAAAGATGTCTTTGCATGGTCTCCGTTGGACATGACCGGAGTGCCCCCCGAGGTAATCACTCATCGGTTAAATATTGATCCTTCAATCCGGCCAGTAAAACAGAAGCAAAGACTCTTTGCGGCAGAAAGAAGCCAAGTCATCCATGACGAAGTCCGCCAATTACTAAAAGCGGATGTACTATTCGAGGTGAAATATCCTTCTTGGGTGGCCAATCCGGTGATGATCAAGAAAAAAGAAGGAGGATGGCGGATGTGCATAGATTTTACCGATCTAAACAAGCACTGTCCTAAAGATTGCTATCCCCTTCCGAATATAGATAAAAAAGTAGAAGCTTTGATCGGCTTCGAAATTTTCTGTTTTCTTGATTTATACAAAGGATATCACCAAGTGTTGATGGATGAGAGTGACGCTCCGAAAACAGCTTTCATTACCGATTTCAGCATTTTTGCTTATAAAAAGATGCCATTCGGTTTAAAGAATGCCGGAGCCACTTATCAAAGGATGGTAGACAAGCTTTTTCGGCACCTAATCGGAAAACAGGTTGAAGTGTATGTCGACGACATAGTTGTCAAAAGCAAAAGCACTTTGGAGTACGAAGACAACCTCAAATCCACTCTCGACGTGCTCCGAAAAGCCAACCTCAAACTCAACCCCCAAAAATGTACCTTTTTGGTAGATTCGGAAAAATTTCTGGGTTGTTGGGTTTGAAAGGACGGACTCAAGGCAAATCCCTCAAAAGTTCAAGTTATTCAGAACATGGCGATGCCGAAGTCCATACACGATGTGCAAAGACTAACTGGATGTCTAGCCGCATTGAATAGATTCCTTTCCCAAGCAGCCGAAAAGCAACTGCCGTTCTTCAAAGTGTTAAAAAAGGCACCAAAGTTCGAGTGGGGAGCCGAGCAGAAAAAGGCCTTTGACGAGCTCAAAAGTTATCTAGCCGAGCTTCCTATTCTCTCTGCTCCAACCGAAGCCGAAGTAATATTCTTATACTTAGCGGCATCGGATCAAACCATCAGCGCGGTGCTTGTACGAGAAGAAGGCCTAAAGCAGCTTCCCATCTATTTTACAAGCCGAGCATTAAGAGGTCCAGAAACCAGGTATCAACCTCTGGAAAAGATTGCTCTGGCATTAGTAAATGCAGCAAGGAGACTGCGGCCATACTTCTATGCTCACAAGGTATGCGTCTTAACTGATCTGCCACTTCGGCAAGTGTTGACCAAACCAGAAGCATCAGGCAGAATCGCCAAGTGGGCTATAGAGTTGGGAGAACACACAATTGAATATCTACCTCGGAAAGCCATCAAGGGACAAGCCTTGGCAGATTTTCTTGCAGAAGCAAAGAACGATCAAGCAATTCCTGTTATTGCCGAACAGAAGAATTCTGCCAATGCCGAACTAGCACAGCCCTTGGAATCCGAAGTAGAGCCGCCGGACTGCTGGAGCGGATTCGTAGATGGAGCTTCAAACAAGGTGGGAAGTGGAGCTGGTATTTTACTTGTCGCTCCCGACGGACACGAGGTAACCTACTCACTTCGGTTCCTATTCCCCACTACTAATAATGAAGCCGAGTACGAAGCCCTCCTGGCCGGACTCCAGTTAGCGCAAAGTCTGCTCGTCAAATCTCTCAAAGTCCATTGTGATTCACAAGTCATAGTAAATCACATGTTGGGTACAAGTGAAGCTCGTGACGAGAGAATGAAGAAGTATTTGGACAAAGCGCAAAGCATCAGCCGAAGTTTCTCCTATTTTCGGATAATCCGCATTCCCAGAGCGGAAAATAGCCGAGCAGATACCTTAAGTAAGTTGGCCTCAGCTCCGAGCTCAAAGGCGGAAGAATTAATGCATCGAAGCATTGATGAAGCCGAGGTACATTCAGTATCCAGCTCGCCGAACTGGATGACGCCGATCTTGCAGTATCTGGATCAAGGACAATTGCCCGAGGATAAGAGAGAAGCTCGGAAGATCACGTGCCGAGCACTTCGGTACGAACTTCATGAAGGAGTCCTCTTTAGAAAGTCTTACCTCCAGCCGTTATTGCGGTGCGTAGGACCAGAAGAGACGGACTACATCCTCAGAGAAGTTCATGAAGGATCGTGCGGTAGCCACATCGGAGCCAGAGCTTTAGCTAAAAAAGTTCTGAGATGGGGATATTATTGGCCAACCTTGGTACAAGAAGCAGTGCAGCTCGTCAAGACATGCCCGAAGTGCCAAATCCATGCAAATATCCCAAGGATGCCGCAGACCGATCTATCCACTATGCAAAGCCCTTGGCCTTTTATGCAATGGGGTATAGACATAGTAGGACCACTACCACAAGCTCCTCGGCAAATAAAATTCCTAATCGTTGCCGTGGACTACTTTACAAAGTGGGTGGAAGCTGAACCATTAGCTACGATAACGAGCTCGAAGGCATTGGATTTCGTCTGGAAGAACATAGTGTGCCGATTTGGCATACCCCACATCCTCATCTCGGATAACGGGACTCAGTTCACCGACAAGACGTTCAAGAATTGGTGCCAAGAGCTGAATATTCAACAGCGGTTCACTTCGGTCTCTCATCCACAAGCAAACGGACAAACGGAGGTAACAAATCGTATCCTGGTGAAAGGGTTAAAAGCTCGATTAGAACAAGCCAAAGGACAATGGGTAGAAAATCTCCCTCAAGTCCTATGGTCCTACCGAACTACACCCACAACCTCCAACGGTGAAACTCCGTACAGTCTTGTGTACGGCACTGAAGCCGTGATTCCGGTGGAGATCGGCATACCCAGTCCCCGAACTCTAAATTTCTCAGCAGAAATGAATGACGACGGACTGAGAGCCGAGCTAGATCTTGCCGAAGAAAGAAGAGAATTGGCATGCATAAAAGCAGCCAAGTACAAGGAGCAAGTAGCCCGGTATTACAACCAAAGGGTGAAGAAGCTGCAATTTCAAGTGGGAGATCTCATCTTGAGAAACAACGAAGTAAGCCGAGCAGAAAAGCTGGGCAAGCTCGAACCCACATGGGAAGGTCCGTATCGGGTGTCAGAAGTCCTCGGCAAAGGGTCTTACAAATTGGCTCACATGTCAGGAGAACAGGTACCCCGAACATGGCACATTTCCAACCTCAAGAAGTTCCATTTGTAAGAGACAGTCCGGTCAGTCAGTCTTGAGTCCTGTTCGGTCAATGTGCTTTCTTTGGTTTGCTTGGTCTTTGTTTGTCTCTGTGCGTTTTGTCTGTGTGTTTTGTCTGTCTCTGTGCGTGTCGTCTCTTACAAATGTTACTGAGGTATCTTGTTCTTCGAAGGCTGATCCCCTTCTTAGAACATATACAAGCCAACGATTGTGAGTCAAAGCTTCTAAAGAGGATACAAGACCACAATTCAGCTTAAACAAGCAGTTCGTCTGAAACGAACTGCAATAAGCCAACGATTGTGAAGTCCAAGCTTCTAAAGAGGATACAAGACCACAATTTAGCTTAAAAATCAAGCACTTCGTCTGAAACGAACTGCAACAAAAGTCCGATTCACGCGATAAAACTTGCCTGAATTAGGACAAGGGAAAGTCCGATCCACGCGATAAAACTCGCCGAATTAGGACAAGGGAAAGTCCGATCCCCAAATTAGGACAACGGAAAGTCCGATCCGAGCGATAAAACTCGCCAAATTAGGACACAAACCAAGTCCGGTCAAAGAAGAGTTCACTTCATAAGACCGAGGACAAACATCAACTTACCCCGTACCTTTATCCAGAATGCCGAAGTGATTCACTTCGCTTTTCGGGGGGGGGGGTAGTGATGGAGTACGTACTAAACAAGCCCAACAGCAGTAAAGCCCATCAGCCTAAAGCCCAAGAAAGAGTATCAGTTCGGCATGACTAAAGAGTATCAGAGTTCAGTTCGGCACAACCAAAGAGTTCGGCCCCAGCCTACAGCTCGGTAAAAGCCAACCAATCAAACTCTGCTCTCAGGTCGGCATCAAGCTCTACTCTCAGATCGGCAAAAGCTGCTCGGCAATAATTCAGCAGTTCGGTCTCAGTATTCGACCGAACTAGGAGATAGTGGACTCATGCAGGATTTCCACCTCCACTACACCCACGATCTATTTAGTGGTGTCAAGCAGTCAGTAACTCATGCAGGATAGTGGACCCATGCAAGATCGCCACGATCTCCACGACATCCACTACCTAGTAAATGGTGCTGCATGCCACGATCTTGGTTCAATGTATAAATAGAACTTAGATCTGATAGAGAAGGGTTAAGTTCTGTTAAGCTCTCTAGAGATAAAAGATCAAATAGCAAGTCTGTATTGTAAGCTGTAGAAAACAGATCAAGCAATACAACTCTGCCCTCTTTTCTTCCCGTGGACGTAGATTTACCTCAGTAAATCGAACCACGTAAATTCTCTGTGTCGTGATCTGCATTTTCCTGCATTCATCACCATCAGAAATTCGCGGATTCATCAAATATCAATCAAAATCAACAATAAAGAATTGTTATAATTTCACATGAAATCAGATATAAAAGATTATCTGAAGAAATAAATTTTTTTAATGAAATTCATATTTATAATTTTGGATTTTGCCTACTCAAAGATATTATAAGTAAATTAGGGGTAATTACATAGTTTATACAAAATGTTTTACCTTTATTTCAATTTAGTACAAAAAGTATTAAATTTACATATTACATACTAAGTGTTTTAAGTTAATACATTCCGTTAAATATTTTAAACATCGTTAGTTAATTTATATTTTTGTCCAACTTATCAGCATAATTATAGAATAGTTAGAGATTTAATATAATGAATCCCTTTAAAAAATACTCCCTCCGTCCCGAGCTACTCACTCATTTCCTTTTCGGCACGGAGATTAAGGAATGAGTGTATAGGAAAGTCAAAAATGACGGTTGTAGTGAAAATTTTTACTAAAAATGGAAAGAATGCAAGTAACTTGGGACGCCCAAAAAGGAAATACGTGCGAGTAGTGCGGGACGGAGGGAGTAACAGTCAATATCAATTCTTCCAGCAATTGATCGTAGTTTAAAAAAAATTAGTCTCTCAATATACTCTATTTTTTAAATAATATTCTTTATACTCCCTCCGTCCGCCATTAAATGTCTCATTTTCCCTTTTTCATTCGTCCGCCAATAAATGTCTCATTTCACTTTTACTACTATATTTGGTAGGTGGACCTCTCATTCCACTAACTCAGTACACTCACATTTTATTATAAAACTAATATATAAAAGTAGGACTCACATTTCACTAACTTTTTCTATCCAATTTTTCTTTACAAAGTCAAACAATTTCTTAAAACCTGAGTCGGTCAAATATGAGACATTTATTCACGGACGGAAGGAGTAGAACATAGTATAAAATAAGTCCATATTTCATCTTTATAAAATAGCTAATTTGAGCTTTGAACAGTTAATAAGTCAATATTTATTTTTTACAAAAAAGATTCAATATTTTTTAGTTGTATCTCCATTGTTATATGAGAAAGCTTAGATAATAAAATGCAATTCGCTAATTTGATGGTGCAGAGTGGTGAATTTTTTCTCTATATTTTTCATTTTAGTGAGTAATAAAAATAATTGTTTGATATAATTAATTAAATATTTTAATTTAAAACTTTTTGTACAAATTTGAAACATTAGTAAAACTTTTTGTATGCATGATATAATTTGAAGTAACGGTGTTAGTGGAGACTTAGCTGAATGTATTATTTTGAAATACTTGATAAATCTTTTGCATATAATACGTAAACTTAATACTTTTTATACTAAATTGAAAGAAAGCTAAAATATTTTTCGTGAAACATGTAACTACCCCTAAATAATTATGAGTCCAAGAGTTAATAACAATAATATAAAGCAGAGAGAATAATATAAAGCAGAGAGAATATTTGTGGGGCCCTTTTCAATCGATTCCATCCCGGAAATGGCGACACCAGAATCCAATTCCGCCGCCGCAATGGCAGCGCTCAAACGCCCGAACGTGCTTCGCGTCTCCAACTCCTCACCAGAAAACAAAAGGTTGAAACCGGAGGAACAATCCGAGACTCAGAGTGCTACCATCGCTGCTTCCAGTACAACCAAGGCTTTATTCGCGTTAGAGGCCGGTGCAGCTGAAGACAAAGGGTTGCGCCACTCCATGGAAGATGCTTGGCTGGTACTCGAAGACGCCTCCTCCGATTCCCCGGGAAATTTGAGGTTCCTTGATCATTAATTTTCCATTTCCCCCAATTGCAGCTGTTCGTATCTGTTCGTGTTACTAATATTCTCTTAATTTGATTATCATTCTATTGTTAAATTCAATTGCTTTTTTGTTTACTTTATTCAATTTTGTTTTTCTTTCTTCTGAATCTCTTATGCTATAATAGATGTGCGCATTTTGCAATTTATGATGGACATGGAGGCCGGCTAGCTGCGGAGTATGCGCAGAAGCATTTGCACAAGAGTGTGCTTTCAGCAGGCTTACCACGTGAGTTGGTCTGTCTATCTATGCATTCAGTTGATTGTTCCAATTTTGAGTTTTCTCCTGATAATACTGGATTTCTGTTCAACCTTTTTTGGGTATTTTCTTATTAATAATGCTACTCTCTTGTTCTTGTGAAACTTCAGCTGGATGTTAAGACTGCGAAGAAGGCTATACTAAATGGTATGCCTCTTTTAACTTCTCTTGCTCATCTACCTTTTGTAAGTGTGATTCAAGATGTTGACTGGATGACATGTTTCTTCTTTGGGTAGGATTTAGGAAGATGGATGAGGCTCTACTTCAGGAAAGTGTTGCAGGTTTCCATATTTTTTGTTTGTTCTTCGTTTCCCTCGCTGCTACTAAAATGAAAAATGAATGGCGCAGTAATGCTTATGTTGATGTAATGCATGTCACTATTTCTAGCAGGCTTTTTACTATTTGATAAATTCAAAATTTGAAGGTATGGTGCTTGATGCATTTCAATAGATTGAATCGCTGGTAAAATGCGAGTTTATCCCTATATTTTTCTTCACTTACAAAATTTTGACCAAGGATCCAAGGGGTTACCCTTATATTTTTCTTCTCTGACAAGATTTCACCATGGATCCAAATGATTCCTCTCATCCGTGCGAACCTGACGTGTGAAATTGTGGATGTGGATATCATTTTTTGTGTTTTGTTTTAGTCAAGTATCTTTATATGCGTTTCACTTTGGCTTGTTGATAGGGGGATGGCAAGATGGTGCCACAGCTGTATGTGTTTGGGTATTGGGACAAACAGTAAGTTTTCCTTTACTAAATGTGCTATGCAATATATGTTAAAACAATATCAATAGGATAAGATGTAGCTTGAATATGAAGTATTTGGCGTTCTTGGCATTGGTCGATATAGTTAGGAGCTGGTTGTTTATTTGTGATCCCTTGTGTGCAACTGGATTGAGCAAAGGAACAATATTTGAATCAATTATAAACAGAATATGCAAGTGGAGAGAATTTATTTGAATGTTGTAAGAATCACAGTTCAGCTTGGTAATTCATTTTTTGCCTCATATTCTTGTTCCTTAGCACTTAGCATTAAGTGCTTTTCAATGAAATCAATGAGGTTTTTTTAATGACTTCCCATTATGGTGCATATAAGAACTATGCATCTAAATTTGGCATTGGACGAAAAGAGGAGGAACAAAATAAATCTATTCATCCAACTTCCAAGTTTTTCATTGAATGAAAAGTGGAACAACAGAATAAATCTTTCCACCAACCATAAGGCATTTTTTAACAATTCTTTAAAAAACTATGTCCATTTATAGGACAGTTTCATGTTAATTTCAGATACTGATTAGTTGTGTTGCGATAGTTCAGGTGATGAATGTCTATTTTTTTTATTAGAAATAATAGTTTGCACCAACATTTGGCTGGGAATGCACCATTTGTCTAACTAATTCCCTTTATTTTTCTTCTCTGAATCTGTAATGATTTTGTTTTTAGGTGTTTGTTGCAAATATTGGTGATGCAAAGGCAGTAGTAGCAAGATCATCTGTTGTAGATGGCTCACAGAGTTGTTTGGACGGATCAAATCCACTAAAGGCTATTGTTTTGACTCGAGAACACAAAGCCATATATCCACAAGAGAGAGCACGGATTCAGAAGGTTTGCTTTGGGGTGCTAGGATAAGATATACTCACCATTATTGTACTCCCTTTATTCCATGTTAATAGAGCCGTTTCATTTTCTGCACTCGTTTTGGCCCTTTATTGGTGGACTATTTTCTAGTGAATGTTACACAGCTACACGAACACACATAATGCACATTACAAGATTTGATGACCTTTATATTGAGGCAGGCGAACTTGTGTGGCTCACTATTTTATTGGAACTGAACAACTTCCCTGATAACTGGGATTCTGAAATTATTTGTCCATTTTTAAGTTTCTCCCTATTACTTTTTAGTCCCATTATGCCTCATTGTTGTTCTCAAGTTGTGTATACATATGTTATATAAATTTTAATTTGCTGGAATGTTCTGAGTGTGGCTACCTAACTTGTCCTTCCTTGCTCTTTCTACTTGGATGAATAAGTACACTGCTGAATATATTTACATGAATAGGCTGGTGGATCTATCGATTCAAATGGACGATTGCAGGGGCGTCTTGTAGTTTCTAGAGCCTTTGGAGATAGGCAATTCAAGAAGGTTCTGTTTTTATCTTCTTGCTCTTTCCAACATCATTTTTGTCATGTCATGTTGTCTTTAACATGCAACTTAGCATGTCTTTCACTTTTATGTTTTAACTTCACTTTTCATCTTTATAACTCTCAATGGGGGTAGGAAACTCCATCTGGTAGTCAAGTTACTTTACCTCATAGGGCTGCCAGGGAGGACATTCATTCCTGCATGTTTTGGATGAAAATTGCACACATGTGCCAATTTATACATCGATTAAGACCAAATAAGTAGATGTCCAACATCCTCAGAACATATACGCATTATTCTAATTTCCTTGTCATTTGCTTTGTGTGTTGTGTGTTGGAGGAATAAAATTTACCAGGTCACATTTCTGAGTTTGTTAATATACTTTAGAGCATTGCATACATCTTGAAGTTCTAGCATACTTTCTATTCTTGTCTAAACGGACAAAATAAATTTTTTTTCAGGTAGGCGTTTCCGCAATCCCTGATGTTCATTCATATGACCTTACAGAGAGAGACTACTTTATGATTCTTGGCTGTGATGGCTTGTGGGGGGTATATCTCCATCTCTGTGAACTATTTCATTATCTGCATTATTTCACAGAGATCTCAATTCATTTGCCTTAAGTTTTCCTGAATATGGACCACGTGAATGATTTTTTATCCAACTTCTAGGTCTTTGGAGCGGGCGATGCTGTTGACTTTGTTCATAAGCTGTTAAAGGTTCGTTTTGCTCTATGCTTACTGAGAATGTATGAGAATTGGTAGATAAGAATAGCTTACAAAAGTTTTAAGGGGACGTTTTATTATGACTGACTATTTGGAGGATTAGATGATCGACAAAGCTTAAAATGCTCGAAATTTATTATAGTATGTGATGGATTAGCTTATATTATGTTTATTTATCTAAACTATCATCCAAAGTAAACACCCCCTAATAGTATACGTATCATCTATTGACAGGAAGGTTTATCAGTCACAGCCGTGAGCCGCCGGCTTGTCCGAGAAGCTGTCCGGGAACGCTTGTGTAAGGATAACTGCACTGCAATTGTCATTGTATTCAGACATCGGTAGCGAACCAACTCTATTTCGGGCTTCAGTGGCCAGGCTCAGTGGAACCTCTCTTTCTGTTGTTTTACCTTTCTGTGTTACTGAGAGTGAGGGCTCTAAGTTTGATGTGCTCAAGATGTCTTTTGGTTAACTATATTCAATTTTGAGATGATTTATTAACTATTTTTGGTTGAGAACTCTCAAGTTCCAGGCTTTATGGCTTTTTTGTTGTTGATTTTCTGTGAAAATGGTTTGTTAGGGTATATTCACTTTCTGATTTTATTTTTTGGTTGTATCAGAGAAAGTATAGATGGATGATGGAGCATGTCAATTTTCTCACAGGAGAAGAGGTTTAGGACATAACATAAAATAATTCCAAATTTTTTCAAAAAGAAAAATTAATTTAAAGAAGCAACAGTAGTCACTAAAATACATAAAATGAAATAGTGGAACACAAATGACTTTAATAATGTTAATATATGAATAATACTCATTTAAATCTTGTAATTTATAAAATACTCAATCTTATCAAAACATACATACAAATTTTTAGATTGAAGAGATAAAATGGCCCTTCAGTCAAAATATAATGGAGTAGTATAATTAAGGAATTGATTTGAAAAAAAAACGAGAGTATTAATCTCTACCAAAAAAACGAAAATAATGTTTAGTTCGACTTTTTGTATGTTGTTCGTGTCGATTACATGGTTATAATTATGTCATGAATTTCACATATTTGCACAAATGAATTTATTTAAGTTAATTTCTTCATATATCGGTAAAAATAAAAATGTATTGGACTAATGTCGGAATGTTGTCACTGATGCATGTATCTCGTTGATTAAATTATTGCAGATCGATATTTAATTTTTATTTATTTATCATCATAAAATAATAGTTAATGGTAGCGAAGATTATGATTATGAGAATAGTAGTACCATATACGGCACTCATCATTGGTCTCTCAGATTTTATTATATAAGATTCCTAAATGATAAGAGGCACATGCTTCCACTTTGATGGGGATACGAACTAAACAACTAAACAATAATTGCGAGCCCAATAGCAGTGACGGCCCATCAGCCCAAAACCCAAGAAAGAGTATCAGTTCGGCACAACCAAAGAGTTCGGTCACAGCCTATAGCTCGGTAGTATCAGTTCGGCACAACCAAAGAGTTCGGTCACAGCCTATAGCTCGGTAAAAGCCGACCAATCGAGCTCAACTCTCAGATCGGCAAAAGCTGATCGGCAAAGTTCAGCAGTTCGGTCTCAGTATTCGACCGAACAAGGAGATAGTGGACCCATGCAGGATCTCCACGACCTCCATTACACCCACGATCTATTTAGTGGTATTAAGCAGTTATCAACCCCACTACTAGGGCTGCAAACCACGATCTTAGTTCGAATGTATAAATAGAACTTAGATCAGATAGACAGGGTTAAGCTCTCTAGATCCTGAATCTTATAGCAAATCAGTATTGTAATCTGTAAGCGAGACCAAGCAATACAAATTTGCCCTCTCTTCTTCCCGTGGACGTAGATTTACCTCAGTAAATCGAACCACGTAATTTTCCGTGTTGTGATCGTTTATTACTTGCATTTATTCCCATCAAAAATTCGCCACATCATCACTGGCGCCGTCTGTGGGAAACAGAGAACCAAAACTGTGATAAAAGCGAGTTTTTTATCCTCTTCCACCAAAAAATGCGTACCAGATCACATAATACCCATACTTCCGTCCGTGATGAACGTGAGGAAGCTAGTCCAGCCCGTAGGTCCGGAAAACAGCCTCGGGAGAAATCTGCCTCCAGTTCTCACGGTGAAAGAACAAACCACTCAAAAAGTCATCGCACCGAGCCTCCCCAGCAGCTCGCTTTGAATGAGGCTGTCAAGTTGTTCTTGGCTGAGAAGCAGGATGAGTTCTTAACATTCCTGCAAAAGAGCCAGAAGCCGGAGAAGAAAACGGCGGATTCTCCCTCCCCCTCCAGACATGAAAGTCACTACCGCAGTAGTGTCGTATCTTCCAGGAGAAAGAATCCTCACCACCGATATGTTCCTTCTCCTCCTTGTTACCGAAATCACAGGAGAACTCCATCTCCACCATACCGTAGAGATGTCGGATTCGCTATGTATGGAGCGCTGAAGACTCCATTTTCGGATGATATCACCAGAACTCCGTTGCCACAGAATTACCGAACTCCGTCAGTGACTTATGACGGGTTAGTGGATCCTCATGATTTCCTGGGACGCTATCAGTATAATATGGCGAACCAGGGTCTCAATGAGGTTCATATGTGTAAGCTGTTTCCCGAGCTGCTCATCGGGAACGCAAGAAGGTGGTTTGATAGCCTCCCTCAAGGCAGCATTAGATCTTACAGAGATCTAATGGATGCTTTTCATAGGAGGTTCTTCCAGAAAGCGGAAACCCGAATCACTTCGGCTCAGCTGCTTTCTATACGTCAAGGTCGCGATGAAAAGATTAGCGACTTCATGACAAGATTCCACAAGGAATGCCTACAAGTAGATGATCTCAATGATCTACTTGTCATTTCGGCATTCCAAAATGGAATTCTGTCAGGAGCTCTCTACAGAAAGCTCGTTGAATGCAGTCCGCAAACAGCTCAAGAGATGTGGGACATTGCGGACCAGTTTTCTCGTGCTGATGAGGCAGACCGTCGAAAACGGTCTTTAGACAGCTCTTCCAGAGGAGACAAGAGGAAGCCCGATCATAGCGATCAGGGACATCCTCGCCGAACTCCTTTTGAAAGAATTCAAAGGGCACCGGTACAAGACAGATTGGGACCACGTCTCAATCCTGAGAAACCACCCGCTCAGTTCGTACCATTGAACAAGTCGAGAGCGGAAATTTTCGAACTGCATTCTGATATATTCGAAAAACCAAAGCCGATGACGAAATCGGCCACGCGCCGAAGTCAGGATAAATATTGCTCCTTCCATCAAGACCACGGTCACGATACCGAGGAGTGCCGAAATTTGGCAGCAGATATTGATGTTCTTGTGAAAGCAGGGACGTTAAAAAAATACCAAAGCAAGCTGCCGAAAAAGAATAAGAAACAGAGAAGTGCGAACTGCGCTCCTCAGGATCCTAAAAGGCAACAGGATCCCGAAGACGATGACGAGCCGCAATATGATGGAGTAATCCAGACTATTGACGCTCTCCCAGCCGGGAAGACTAAATCGTCTCTAAAATCAGAGCGCAGAGGCTACAATCGAGAGGAGCCAACACATAAAAGGCTGAAGAAGGAGGAAGTAATTACATTTTCAGATGCAGATCCCGTCCCGGCCATTTCTCCTCATCAAGACGCTATTGTCATTCAAGCCGGAGTGGCAAACAAACTGATCCACAGAGTGTTTGTGGATACAGGAGCGTCGGTTAGCATTCTTTTTAAAGAATGTTTTGATAAACTGGAAGTGGATCCAGCTCGGCTCAGTCCGGCCCCAATTCCTCTGAAAAGTTTCGCCCAGGAGGACACCCGCCCTGAAGGTATTATCAGCCTTCCGATTACGGTAGGAAGAGCGCCTACTAGCTCCAGTACGGTGATCGAGTTTTTTGTGGTAAAAGCTCGATCCCCGTATAACATTATACTGGGAAGAGACTGGCTCAACACAGTTCGGGCCATTTGCTCTACTTATCACCTCACAATCAAGATCCCCACTAAAGGAGGGATAGCAGTCATCCGAGGTGATCAAAAGAGAGCAAAAGAATGTCTGCAGATTGCGCTTAAAAGTGCCGAACAATCAGATCGGCACCATCAAGCATAGCAATCACAGCAGCCGGAGTCAGAGGCAGGCGAAATGAACGAAGTCACACCGGAGCCGAACTCACGACCAGTTCAGTTATACGAAGATGATCCATCCAGAACGGTCAAGATCGGTTTCGCGGGAACACCTCTACTCCGGGAAAAGACCATCCAGCTCCTCAAAGAGTACAAAGATGTCTTTGCGTGGTCTCCGTTGGACATGACTGGAGTGTCTCCCGAGGTAATTACACATCGGTTAAATATTGATCCTTCAGTCCGGCCTATAAAACAGAAGCAAAGACTCTTTGCGGCAGAAAGAAATCAAGTCATCCATGACGAAGTCCGCCAATTACTGAAAGCGGATGTATTATTTGAAGTAAAATATCCTTCTTGGGTGGCCAATCCTGTGATGATCAAGAAAAAAGAAGGAGGATGGCGGATGTGCATAGATTTTACGGATCTAAATAAGCACTGTCCTAAAGATTGCTACCCCCTTCCCAACATAGATAAAAAAGTAGAAGCTCTGATAGGCTTCGAAATTTTCTGTTTTCTGGATTTGTATAAAGGATACCACCAAGTTTTAATGGATGAGAATGATGCTTCAAAAACGGCTTTCATTACTGACTTCGGTATTTTTGCTTATAAAAAGATGCCATTTGGTTTAAAGAATGCCGGAGCCACATATCAAAGGATGGTAGATAAGCTATTTCGGCACCTGATCGGAAAAGAGGTTGAAGTATATGTTGACGACATAGTTGTTAAAAGCAGAAGCACTTCGGAGTACGAAAACAATCTCAAATCCACTCTCGACGTGCTCAAAAAAGCCAACCTCAAACTCAATCCCCAAAAATGTACCTTTTTGGTAGATTCGGGAAAATTTCTGGGTTGTTGGGTTTCAAAGGAAGGACTCAAGGCAAATCCCCTAAAGGTTCAAGTTGTTCAGAACATGGCAATGCCGAAGTCCGTACATGATGTGCAAAGGCTAACTGGATGTCTAGCCGCACTGAATAGATTCCTTTCCCAAGCAGCCGAAAAGCAAATGCCGTTCTTCAATGTTTTGAAGAAGGCACCCAAGTTTGAGTGGGGAGCCGAACAGAAAAAGGCTTTTGACGAACTCAAAAGTTATTTAACCGAACTTCCTATTCTCTCTGCTCCAACAGATGCCGAAGTGATATTCTTATATTTAGCAGCATCAGATCAAACCATTAGCGCGGTGCTTGTGCGAGAAGAAGGCCTAAAGCAGCGTCCTATCTACTTTACAAGCCGAGCATTAAGAGGTCCCGAAACAAGGTATCAACCTCTGGAAAAAATTGCTCTGGCATTAGTAAATGCAGCAAGGAGACTGCGGCCATATTTCTATGCTCACAAAGTATGCGTCTTAACCGATCTTCCACTTCGGCAAGTTTTGACTAAGCCCGAAGCATCAGGCAGAATTGCCAAGTGGGCCATAGAGTTGGGAGAACATTCAATAGAATATCTACCTCGGAAAGCCATCAAGGGACAAGCCTTGGCAGATTTTCTTGTAGAGGCAAAGTTCGATCAGGCAATCCCTATTATTGCCGAACAGAAAAATCCTACCAATGATGAACTAACACAGCCCCAGAAACCCGAAGTAGAGCCGCCGGACTGTTGGATTGGATTCGTAGATGGAGCTTCGAATAAGACAGGAAGTGGAGCTGGTATTCTACTTATCGCTCCCGACGGACACGAAGTAACTTATTCACTTCGGTTCTTATTCCCAACCACTAATAACGAAGCCGAATACGAAGCCCTTCTTGCCGGACTTCAGTTAGCGCAACATCTACTTGTCAAATCTCTCAAAATTCATTGTGATTCACAAGTCATAGTGAATCACATGCTGGGTACAAGTGAAGTCCGTGGTGAAAGGATGAAAAAATACTTGGACAAAGCGCAAAGTATTAGCCGAAATTTCTCTTATTTTCGGATAATCCACATTCCCAGAGCGGGAAATAGCCGAGCAGATACTTTAAGTAAGTTGGCCTCATATCCGAGCTCAAAGGTGGAGGAATTACCGCACAGAAGCATTGATGAAGCTGAAGTACACTCAGTAACCAGTTCACCAAACTGGATGACGCCAATATTAAAGTATCTAGATCAAGGACAACTGCCCGAGGATAAGAGAGAAGCAAGGAAAATCACATGCCGAGCACGTCGGTATGAACTTCATGAAGGAGTCCTATATAGAAAGTCCTACCTTCAACCGTTATTGCGATGTGTAGGACCAGAAGAGACGGATTACATCCTTAGAGAAGTTCATGAAGGATCTTGCGGTAGCCACATCGGAGCTAGAGCATTAGCTAAAAAAGTTCTGAGATGGGGATATTATTGGCCAACTTTGGTACAAGAAGCAGTACGGCTAGTTAAGAAATGTACGAAATGCCAAATCCATGCAAATATCCCAAGGATGCCGCAGACTGATCTATGTGCTATGCAAAGCCCTTGGCCTTTTATGCAATGGGGCATAGACATAGTAGGACCACTACCACAAGCTCCCCGGCAAATGAAATTCTTGATCGTTGCCGTGGATTACTTCACAAAGTGGGTGGAGGCTGAACCATTAGCTACGATAACGAGCTCAAAGGCATTAGATTTTGTCTGGAAGAACATAGTTTACCGATTTGGCATACCCCATATCCTCATTTCGGATAATGGGACTCAGTTTACTGACAAAACATTCAAGAATTGGTGCCAAGAGTTGAATATTCAACAGCGGTTCACTTCGGTCTCTCACCCACAAGCAAACGGACAAACGGAAGTAACAAACCGTACTTTGGTGAAAGGATTAAAAACTCGGTTAGAACAAGCCAAAGGACAATGGGTAGAAAATCTTCCTCAAGTCCTATGGTCTTACCGAACTACACCAAAAACCTCCAACGGTGAAACTCCGTACAGTCTAGTGTACGGCACTGAAGCCGTAATTCCGGTTGAGATCGGCATACCCAGCCCCCGAACCCTTAATTTCTCAACAGAACTGAATGGCGACGGACTGAGAGCCGAACTAGATCTTGCCGAAGAAAGAAGAGAATTGGCCTTCATAAAAGAAGCCAAGTACAAGGAGCAAGTAACCCGGTATTATAACCAAAGGGTGAAAAAGCTGCAGTTTCAAGTGGGAGATCTCGTATTGAGAAACAATGAAGTAAGCCGAGCAGAAAAGCTGGGCAAACTTGAACCCACATGGGAAGGTCCGTATCGGGTGTCAGAAGTACTGGGAAAAGGGTCTTATAAATTGACTCACATGTCAGGAGAACAAGTACCCCGAACATGGCACATTTCCAACCTCAAGAAGTTCTATTTGTAAGAGACAAGGTCCGGTCAGTCTCGTGTCTAGTTCGGTCCTAGGGGTATGTGCTTTCATATTTGTATTGTTCTTTATACTTGTCGTTTTTTAAAAGGTTAAAATCTTTTTCGTCCTTTTTATTTGTCTCTCTATGTGCGTTTTGTCTCTCTATGTGCGTTTTGTCTCTCTATGTGCGTTTTGTCTCTTATAAATGTTACTGAGGTATATTGTTCTTTAAAGGCTGATCCCCTTTTTAGATCAATTATTAAAGACAATTGTGAGTCCAAGCTTCTAAGGAAGATACAAGACTCCACAATTCAGCTTAAGAAACAAGCAATTCGTCTGAAACGAACTGCAATAAGCCGAAAACCACTTCGGTTAACTAGGGAAAGTCCAATCCAAGCGATAAAACTCGCCAAATAAGGACACAAACTAAGTCCGGTCAAAGAAGAGTTTACTTCATAAGACCGAGGACGAGTACAGGGAAAGTCCAATCCAAGCGATAAAACTCGCCAAATAAGGACACTAACTCAGTCCGGTCAAAGAAGAGTTTACTTCATAAGACCGAGGACGAGTACAATAAATGAAATAAAAAATCGCTGAACTGTAAATACGCAGTGATAGAAGCGAAATGAAAAAATTTCATTTACTAAGTCTTGTTGGGCATACAATTCCGCTGCCCTACGAGAATGCGTTTCACTATTACAAAGGACTATTCTACTGTCTACGATTGCTAAAGTTGAGCCACCTATCCGAAAAATCCTCATGATGCTGAGTTCGGGCGTTCCGAGCAGATGAAGAATAAGTAGGTGGGCGAGATGCTCTGATCGACCTACCGCCTCTTCCCTGAGTCCGGGAAGTTCTAGCACCTCGGCGGCGAAGAGTCTCTTCACGAAGCATTCGCTGATCTTGCTCACTCATATTCACAACTCCTCTACGAACTTCAGGGCGTTCTTGTCTTGACGTTTCCGGTTGCTCCTGAGTCCGTTGCTGATTTGGAGTACAAATTTGAGTAAGTGGATTAGAGGTTTGAGTTGGAGTGTGAGCATCTGTTAGCGGGAAACGGCTAAGGAATCTCTCGATTGAGGGACGCCGGGAAAGAATGATGTCGTACAGAGAAGCCAAGCGCCGCAATGATTTCACAACTTGTTGGCAAGCCGAGCTCTCCAGCACATTGTTCTTCCGGAGTACATGAAGCTCCTCCCACAGTTCATCAACTTGATTCTGAACTTCAGATATAGTCATTCCCCCGCGCCCGCAGATGAAATCTTCATATGCAGTCCTCTCAGCGATGACAGTATTCAGCTCGGCCTCCAGATCTTTCTTTATGGACTCTAAGTCCTTATTGTTGGACTCCAGCTCCACTAAACGAGCCAAGAGTTCATCGTACTTCATCTGGTCATCTATAGCTTTTTTCTCAGCTTCATTTAAAGCCGAAGAGTATAGCCGCTTCCAGTGAAGTACCTCCAGCTCCTTAGAGTAAAGAATACGAAGCAGCTATGTCAGTTCGGCATTTCAGTTTACCGAGCAGGCAGTAAACCACAATAGGAGTAAAAGAGATTAAGAAAAAGCTATAAAGAAGACACGAGTGTAGAAAGGAGAATTTTTTCATTCAAAGAAAAAATTTACACAAGGAGGGCTTCAAGGCCATTTTACAAATAGAAAGAAACTAAACTAAGAGAAGGGAGACGAAATCATACTCCGCCAGTTTCGTCTCCGGCTTCTCTGTGGGTTTCAGCTTCTTTCTCCTTGTCTACCTCGGTCTCAGCCTCGGCCTCCCTACTCCCTCCCTCCTGCTCGGCGCCCCCATCGCCGGTCTGCTGATCCTCCTGCTCGGTCTCCCGGCCGGCCTCATTTTCCTGCTCACCCTCTTTGAAAATTGAAGCGGGTGAAACAGGCCCCAAGGAGGCAAAGATGGCCTCCATGTTCTCGTCACGGTCAGCACGGCAATTACGGACTCGTTCAGCAGAAAGCAGGACCGATGAAGACGCAAGCTCCTCAAGGAGCGGCAGACTCTGGAGGCGCGCTGCAATCTCTCGGCCATACAGCGGCAAAACGACTTCGGGTTCCTGCTCAGCGTTATCGGTCATCAATTTCAGCAGATCGCCGATAAGGGCCGAAAATTGATTGCTCAAAAAGAGTTTCTCCGTGTAAACACGGAGAGCCTCCCCCTGAGCAACCACGGCAGCAGCCTCCCTCTGTTTCGACTGCTCTCTCTGGATGATGAGCTGGTTTTTGGCACGCTGGGCTTCATCCTGAGCCGAGATCCTAGCGGCCCTTGCCTCCTCAAAGTCTGCCCGAGCCTGTTCGGCCTGGTGACGAGCAGCATTCAAATTCCTCTGCATCTCATCATAATCGCTGGACGCTTTAGAGAGTTCAACTGTGACGAGCTTGCAGAGCATATTGTTCCTCTGAAAATGGAAAAAGGAAAAAAGTCAACAGAGGGGCCACAAAAAATATAGGAAAGAAGCAAAACCAGAAAATCAAGAAGGAAATTCACCTCCACAAAGTCCTTTGGCCATAAAAAGGGCTCAGAGATATGTTCCGAAGTGGCCGCAACCGCTCCGGATCCACAACCCCCCAGGACAATGTCTCTCTGTGGCGCTTTTGGGGGTTTCTGAGTCTTCGCCTTCCCCTTTGCCGAAGTCGATTCCGGCTTTTTTGGATCCGAAGACTGACTCGAAGAGGTCTTCTGCCTCTTCGGATTCTTCTCGGCATCAGACGCCGAGCTGGTGGCTCTCTGTTTCTCCGGCTCCTTGGATTCGGAGGGTTTGCGACCTAGCCTGCTTAGCATGTTCACTGCCAAAAAGCGAGAAAACAAAGTTAGTTTTCGCCGCTAAAGCAGTAAAGCATAAAAAAGAAATCCTCACCCTCAGTCTCTTCGTCCGAAGACGAGGAATCGAACACGAAGTCACCCTTGACGAGCTCAGATTCCGAATACTGTTTCCTAATCATGGGAATCTTATTGAGCTCGCCCTCGAGCTCGTCCAACGGTTCTACCTGAGGATGAGGAATTACGGACTTCGGCCCTCTCCAGGAAAAGTCCGGAGCCGCTGTCCTATTGTAAAAAAAGAAACGATTTTGCCACTTCGGCCATTTGGTTTTACAGAATGCTCTGAAGGGCTGTAAAGGGATCAAGTAAAACCAGGATCCCTTTCTCTTAAACTGAAAGAAATTAAGGATTGCCCTCAGAGACAGATCCTTTTCTAGTCTACGCAGCTCGGCAGCAAAGGCCGATAAGTGCCTCCAAGAATTTGGAGTCACCTGACCTAAAGGAAGTTGAAAAAAATCAAGAAGCTCTACAAAGGCAGGGGGAAGAGGGAAACGAAGCCCGCATTCTAAGCAGGCTTCGTAAACGGTGGCATAACCCTCCGGCGGCGAGTTAGCCCTATGAATGTCGTCGGGAATCACCACTAACCCCCCAGGAAGAAAATATTTTCCGTGTAAGGATATCACAGTATCCTTACTCAAAATGCTGTGAAAATATTCTATCGTCTTCTCCCCGGACCTTTTCCGGCCAGAAGACCCCTTACCCCCCTTCCTACCACTACCTGATTCAGAAACAGATTCAGAAGAAGAAGACATGATTCTTACTCTTTGATGGTCGAAAGCCTCTGAAGAAATTCTTGAAGAAGCGGAAGAAAATTTTACGAAAAAGAGAGAGAATACAGAAGAAATAATCGCAAAAGTATTCCAATGATGAAGAGAGGAAATATTTATCAGATTCGCAAAGGCATTTCAAATTCGTCGCACCGTTTCAAATCCCACTTTTTCTGGATTCTCTGGCCGGATTTGCTGTCACATTTAATGCAGACACGTGCAGAGCACGCCTCCTGACCCCCTTACAAAATGCCGAAGTGATTTACTTCGCTTTTCGGGGGGGTGGTGATGGGGATACGAACTAAACAACTAAACAATAATTGCGAGCCCAATAGCAGTGACTGCCCATCAGCCCAAAACCCAAGAAAGAGTATCAGTTCGGCACAACCAAAGAGTTCGGTCACAGCCTATAGCTCGGTAGTATCAGTTCGGCACAACCAAAGAGTTCGGTCACAGCCTATAGCTCGGTAAAAGCCGACCAATCGAGCTCAACTCTCAGATCGGCAAAAGCTGATCGGCAAAGTTCAGCAGTTCGGTCTCAGTATTCGACCGAACAAGGAGATAGTGGACCCATGCAGGATCTCCACGACCTCCATTACACCCACGATCTATTTAGTGGTATTAAGCAGTTATCAACCCCACTACTAGGGCTGCAAACCACGATCTTAGTTCGAATGTATAAATAGAACTTAGATCAGATAGACAGGGTTAAGCTCTCTAGATCCTGAATCTTATAGCAAATCAGTATTGTAATCTGTAAGCGAGACCAAGCAATACAAATTTGTCCTCTCTTCTTCCCGTGGACGTAGATTTACCTCAGTAAATCGAACCACGTAATTTTCCGTGTTGTGATCGTTTATTACTTGCATTTATTCCCATCAAAAATTCGCCACATCATCACACTTCAACAAATAATCTCCTTATTCAATTAATTATGTTATACATTTATATTAAAGCAACACAACGAGGTAGCTAAATCGTATTATTGTCTTTATTATGTTTGTTGATTTCCCATTGCTTTTTCTTTGATCTACTTTACCAATGAATGGGAAAATAATTTAGTTAAGTTCGTAGATAATAAATCATCGAAAAAGTTTCATAGTCAATTACTACTACCTAACCACATAATCCAATAGATCTAGCTATCCATGGATGCAAAATAAAGATCAAGCATTACAATTGAAATCTTTGCTTATGTTGAAACTCTTGCTTTCATAACTTCATATGGCCCTTTTCCAAGTTAAAGACTAAATAGAAAGATGTAAAATATGATGATAAATTCAAAAATTTGAAGCATGCTTAAATATTTCAAATAATTGATAGAAGATTAAATAAAAAGCATATTTCAAAAGACACAAATTAAAATATAATCAAATTTATCGCATATTCCATATTAATATATGTGTGAGTTCAAATAAGAACTCTTTAGTATTTTAATTCTCGTGATATTTGTAATTTTGATAGAAGTTGATTATTGTGGTAATTAAATATGATAATGAAATGAGGAAAAAACGTGAATCAAAACGTTAATGCGTATCTTCTTGAAAAATACTCTGAAAATAGTGAAGATATCAGTATATACTTGCATTGCATATCACAGACAATGAAAATCAAGATATAGATTTGCTTCTCTTAAATCCCCATTGGAACTTGAAACATGTGAAGAAGAAAAGCATATGCTTATCAACTCCTCCATGATTTTTACTCTTTCTTTAAGGGTTAATAACATTTTATCAAATGTACCAACTTTGAACATATTTCCTAAAATGTCACTATACAAATATTTCTCCCTCAATACATGAAACGATGTTGTTAACCAAAAATTAGAAAAAGTGTAACTTTTTTGGGCCCCCAATTTTTATTTTCCTTAATAATTAGGGATACTTTTTAATACTATAAGATAAAAATTGGAGATATTTTTAAAAATTAAAAAATACTTGGAGACGCAATACACATTTAACATGTCTTATCTTTTTGTTATAACGACTATGTTCTACGTGTCGAGGAGGTAAAAGAATTTCACCTCAGACTACGACGAGATGTAACATATATCTGTCAATTATATAACGAGATGTTTTATGGAGATTGTCGAAATTTTCAGACATATGATGAATTACACCAAAAGTTTGGAACTTAAAACACTATTAAGCCTCAAATAAAATAGAAAATCCACTGCAATGGCTGGACAAATTGAGCTCCCGACAAAGTTGAAATCTTTGCAAAATGATTGATCATAACCATCAATAATTTGCAGACAAACTATTCAAATCAAACACTAGTATCAATAATATGCAAAAACCCAATATTGATCTTTTTCCCTTCACTAACTGCCCAACATGGGCAACAGACTCTTTGTCTCCCTAACAAATTTCAATTTCAAGTCAACATATCAAATTAGATTTAGATAAACTCATTATCATTGCAGCTAATACATTGCACTAATAATTCACATACATTTGCTCATAATCATCTTCAATCATTATCCTCCAAGTTGCTAACCACCATCTTCTCTATCAAATAATACATGCCACACTAAAAAATTCATGTCCCTGCATATTTGTCTATATATGCATAGGTACAACATAGACAAAGACAACACACAAACACAGACGACGATATGGCACAGGGAACCATCATCTCTGAACGAGCTAAGCTCGTGGCATCGTTGATAGTTCTGCAGCTATGCTTTGCCGGGTTTCACATAGTTTCAAGGGTTGCTCTCAACATTGGTGTTAGCAAGATTGTGTATCCTATTTACAGAAACATTATTGCATTGATATTGATAGGGCCTTTTGCCTACTTCATGGAAAAGTGAGTTTCTTAAACATTCTAAATGTATAATTATTATCTACACAAAACGTTTCCTAAATATCTTACACAATCCTCATCTACAGGAAGGAGAGAACACCTCTCACATTCTCATTGTTGGCTGAGTTCTTCCTACTAGCATTAGTGGGGTGAGTTCAACTAAGCATCAACACGAGCCATCTCGTTTTTCAACTACTTATCTCATCTTCCTATTAACAAAAAAATTGGTGTTTTCTCCTTGCCAGAATCACAGCAAACCAGGTGTTCTACATACTAGGTTTGTACTATGCATCACCAACCTTTGTATCAGCACTGCAAAACACAGTACCGGCACTGACCTTTATCATGGCGTCTGTTTTGAGGTAACAACAGAACTCAAATTGTAGTAAATTTCAAATCTAGAGGGAGAGAGAGATCAGATAGGATGAGGCTGAGGGCTTAACTTTGTGTGATGGTTTCAGGATTGAGCAAGTGAATGTTGCGAGGATGGATGGTTTAGTGAAAGTTCTAGGGACTTTGGTGAGCATCGGAGGCGCTACGGTTATCACCTTGTACAAAGGACCACTAATTTTGAATGGAACTAATCCATCAACAGAGAGTTCAAACAAAATGCAAAGCTGGGCATTGGGTTGTATATTTACCTTTTGCCACTGCTTATCCTGGGCTGGATGGATGGTCCTTCAGGTAGGATGATCTAACAATGCAACAAATTCAAATTCCATATCTTATACTTGTAAATTAATAATGCATCAGTTTGAATGTAACAACTAACTAGGCTTCTTCATGTGTAGGCTCCTACAGTAAAGAAGTACCCTGCCAAACTCTCACTTACATCATTCACACTCTTCTTCGGATTGATTCAATTCCTATGCATAGCTGCATTCACAGAAAGGGATCCAACGCACTGGAAAATAGTGTCGGGGGAAGAAATTTTAACCATCTTATATGCTGTAAGACTTTACACCGCTTTATTTTATTGTCTACATGCTATGATAATCACCTCATAAATCTCAACTATCTACCAATCATATACATATTGCAGGGAATAATATCATCAGGACTTGTCATAGTACTACAGACCTGGTGCATTCAAAAGGGTGGTCCAGTGTTCGTGTCCAGCTTCCAGCCAGTTCAAACAGTATTAGTTGCCGGAATGGCATCCATAGTTCTTGGTGATCAATTATACGCTGGAGGGTATGTCCTCAATTTTAATGTCAAAATAATTCAAGGCAAGTAAAAAAAGTGAATCAAATAAACAATCTGACACTTTCCCCACTCTTGCAGAGTCATTGGAGCTACACTAATCATGACTGGCCTGTATCTAGTTTTATGGGGTAAAACAGCAGAAGCAAGATATCAAAGCCAACACAAGGAAGAGACTCTCACAAAACATCTATTAGATGGTGACAACAGTAGTCAAGAGTGCCCTACAAGAGCTGATATTCCGTAAAAAAATCTGTCAGCAAATTTAGAGCCTTCACATGCTGAAAGGCTCACAAGTTATAGGTCATTTCCTGTATAATGTCCAAAACAGGCTCAGCATAAAAAATATTAACACGTAGATCTTCACTTGACTTGTTCAATTTTCCTTGACCTCCACATTATCAAATATAAAAATTAAGCACCAAGTGGAAGCAGACAAAAATAATACTACCATGAACTGAAAAAAGACACTGTGTGTTGAAAGTGTAAAATATCTTTCAGATCTATCATAAGCTGTTACAAGTAAGGACATGAAAAGGCAGTGCTTTTGTTTTCAACAAACAAGAAAAGTAAAGGAGGCCTAGAAAGATATTGCTCAAAAAACAGAATAGATAGCATCCAGCAATCTCACAATAGCAGCAGAAGGGAATTCAGTAACATAATATCTGCCCATTCTAAGAAACCAAATTGAAAGGCAGTGAAATAGTACATAACAAATAGGTAACACCATTCACTAGAAAAACTAATGAGTCAACTTGGAAACAGCCAAACAGTCACAAAATTGAGTAAAACTAACACAAAATATAGCAAAAGATAATAACTGAAAACAAACCCTCCAGTAGCCAATAACTTTAACAAATGACCACAGCTCTACCTCACGGTAACTATGTCATCAATCTTCAAGATCATCCTGACACACTCTGAAGCCAAGGAAATTGCACTTGTGCTCACTAGCAGGGGTTGCACTACATTCTCCTCCAAAATGTTGGTGATCTGTCCTTTCCTCACATTGATCCCTGCATTGATTTCACCTTGTGCGTGCCTGTTCCTCAGCTCGGTGACAATGGCGATTGGATTCAACCCAGCGTTCTCAGCCAACGTGTAAGGAATCACCTCAAGAGCTTCAGCAAAAGCTTTGATACAATACCCTTCCATTCCCTGGAGTACCTTAGCCCAAGCACCCAACTGCCTCGAAAGCTCTATCTCAGGTGCTCCACCACCAGCAATCAGAAATTTCTTGTTAACCAAACACCTTATCACACACAAAGCATCGTGCAAACTCCTTTCAGCCTCATCAAGCACCAGATGATTTGAACCACGGACCAGCACACTCGTTGTCCTCCCCATGTCCTTAATTCCCATAATCTTCACAATCTTCCCACCATCTCCCAGTGGCACCTCCTCCACAATATCAGCAAATCCCATCTTCTCAGCACGGAAGTGCTCGATGTTAGAGATTGGCAGGCAGTTCAAAGTCTTGGTGATGAACTCAATCTCATCCCTCTCAATGTCTTTAATGACTAGAATCTTAGCCTTAGCTAAGTAATGCAACGACAAGTCCGTGACAGCATCCCTCAAGATACTCTTCTGAATCAACAACACGTTGCACCCTGTAGCTTTTATCTTCTTAATCATCCCCAAAATATAATTTCTCTCCTCTTTCAAAATCCTATCCATCTGTGAATAGTCCGACACCACAATGCTCTGCTCTATATCAGTTTTAGGTGGGGATATCTGAAACTGTATCACACCTATCTTAGCATTTTCCACTCTAGTGGGGCCACCTGCAGCATGACTCACCTTCTTATCAAAAACAAGCCCATTCACCAATTCAGTGTCATCAACAGTCCCCCCTAGTTTCTTCACTATCTTAATATCTTTCAAATCAACTAAATCAGGCTTCTCAGAATCCACAACAGAAAGCACAGCATCAACAGCTAAAGGCGCCAAAAGAGTAGAGTACTGGGAGACAACCTTAGAGTTCAGCGACGTAGATGCAGATTTCACGAGCGAATCACGATCCGAGAGCTCCACGGGAACGGCGACAGCAGACAAAATCTCGACAGCCTTAATCGAAGCCTTGTGAAGCGAATCGGAAACCACGGTGGGGTGAATACCGGAGCTCAATAGAGTAAGCGAGGCCTTGAGCAGCGCGCCGGCAATGACGACGACCGTGGTGGTTCCGTCTCCGGCGACGACGTCCTGAGATTTGGAGAGCTCGACGAGGAATTTGGCGGCGGGCTGGAGGACCTCCATTTTGTTGAGGATCGTGGCGCCGTCGTTGGTGATAATGACCTCGCCGGAAGCGGTGGAGATCATCTTGTCCATGCCCTTGGGACCGAGGCTAGTCCGCACGGCGTTGGCCACGGCCTCCGCCGCCGTGATGTTGGCCATCCGGATGTCATCTTTACGCTTGTTGTCAACGAAGGTCTCTGTGGGCTTTGCCTTTGACACAGCCGCGGACGCCATTGAATGGGTGTTGAGAGAGAGCGAGATTTGATGTGTAAAACCCTAGAGAGAGAAAGCGCGATGGAGGGTGAGGCTGTGAGTGAAAGAGGGTTTTCTAGTGAATTGGAGATGCGCTGTGCGATATATGCAAATTCAAAATGGAGTGAAAAGGGTTTTTTCTCCTTTTTCAATATTTTCTATTTTTAATTATTACTACTATTTACTTCAAATCATTCTGTTTTTCTCTACAAAAGCTAACCTTTTGTCAAATAGAGTATCGATTTATGTAAAACTCATTTTTTTATTAATAATAATACTTAATTAGATTCTTATCTTCTCTCTATTTATTTTGTGAACAAATCTCATTATTTTCTAGTATTTCTTCTTATTAGTATCTATTTATTTTTATATATAGAAACTATTTTGGTCCACTAAATATTAGTAGTATTTGATTAGACGAAAATGTTTTTATCCATCTTAATTGTGAGGACATTATCTGATTGAAATGTATGAAAGCTAACACATCCCACCTACAAGTTAGTATCTGGAGCGATTTCAACTCGGAAAACTCTCGAACAAAAACAGTACTCCCTTTTCTTCACTGAACTTTCAATTCAATGCCATCTAAAATAATTTTCGTTCTCGGTCATAAATATAATCCTATGAAAAGTTGTTGTTTCGATATCAACTACACTAGTTGTTGCTACAAGGACATGGAGCGGATGCAGAAGGGGAAGGACATGAAATTTGCTTTGATAGTGTAGTGATTGAAGACATCGTCATGAACCACCGACGCATATGTGCATTACTCTACTACTCAATCGAATCCTAAAATGCATTAAATCTTGGATACAAACAATATCATTTTCTTTTATGTTGTACTATAATATTTTATCGTTTGGCCTATTCTTACTTAATATCATAATCCATTCAATATCGTTTTCACGATCATATTATAACATTTTCTTTGTTTAGAAGTATCATGTAAACGCAAATGCGATCTCATTTTTCTTGTTCAATCCGGCTTTAATTTTATTATTTATGTGAGTGAAAATTGTCAATGACATAGAATCAAACTAATACTATATTAAACATAACAAATAATGTTAAATTTAAAAATTTTATATCTATTTTATTTATCAATTATGCATAAAATATATTAAATAAATTTAAAAAATTTTGGGTGCACAAGTGATCGAGAAGAAATAACCTCTTACCTGAGAGCATCCACAACCGTGCTCTTGCCAGCGGCACGGTTGTGGGTCCGGCCCCACTTTTTCTGCCTGCTCTCTGGCAAGAGCACAACACCCACAGTTGTGCTCTTCCGCAAGGACGAGCACAATTAATTTAAAATTCAATTAAACAAAAACATTTCCATAATACTAAAATTCATTAAAAAAACCTAAATAATATTACAAATGACAAATAAAATAAAAAAGACATAATTAAAATGCTAAAAATTAAAAATTACATAATTAAAATACTAAAAATTAAAAAACTACTACTCGTTGCCGAATATCGTCCACATGTGTTTGATTAGGTCTTCTTGTAGCTGAATGTGGGTTCGGGTATCGCACATTGTGTGCCTTGTCTCGATCCTCTGGCCAACCGTCGTATGCTCACATCGGCATGGGGGAGACCTCGATGTTGAGCTTTCGGCTTCATCCTCGTCGTAGAAGCTAGCCGCCCTCGGCCCTTCGTCGGCTATAATCATGTTGTGTAAGATAATACACGTGAACATGATGTCGGCGATATTATTCACGTACCACAGCCGAGCCAGGGCCTTCACAATGTTGAATCGGGCTTGAAGGACCCCGAAGGCTCTTTCGACGTCTTTCCGCACGGACTCTTGACGCTGCGCAAAGAGAACCCGTCTCGGGTCGTGCGGGTTGCTGAGCATCTTCACGAAAGTCGACCACCTTGGGTAGATACCATCGGCGAGATAGTAACCCATGTGGTATGTAGTTCCGTTGACGGTGAAGTCGATCGCCGGTGCTATACCATTCATCACATCATTGAAGAGGGGTGACGAATAGAGCACGTTCAAGTCGTTGTTGGCTCCGGCAACGCCGAAATATGCATGTCAAATCCATAGGCGGTGGTCGGCGACCGCCTCAAGGATAAGTGTTGGGCCGCCGCCTTTGTGACCGCTTAAGTGTTGCCCCCTCCAAGCAGTCGGACAATTATTCCACCTCCAATGCATGCAGTCAATGCTGCCAAGCATTCCGGGAAAGCCATAGACTGATTCGTGAAGACGAAGCAACCGTTGGCAATCATCGGTTGTGGGTACCCGAAGGAATTCATCCCCGAAGGCTGAACGAACGCCCTCGCAAAAATTCTTTAGACAAAGGATTCTAGTGGACTCACCGATATGCAAATACTCGTCGAAGATGTCAGCCGTTTGCCCAGTAGCGAGTTGTCGGATGGCACATGTACACTTCTGCAACGGCGTGATACTTTGCCGGCCGACTGCATCTGGACCTGTTTGGAAGAATTCAACACGTGCGGACAATGTGTTGACAATTCGCATAAACAAGCGCTTTGACATGCGAAAACGGCACCTGAAGTAATCTGCCGGAAACCGCGGCTGGTCGGCAAAGTAGTCGGCAACGAGCCTTTCGTGGGCTCCCTCCCGGTCCCGATGGATGTAGCGGCGAGTTGATCTAGTTCGTTGAGGAGGAGGAGCGGGGGTATTCGATGCGACATATTCTTCGTAAGCGGCACGATATTGTTCGTAGTATTCTTGTTCTTCGCGCTCCGCTTCCGCCATGAGATGGGTGAAATCCATTTGCAGTTTTGAGTGAGGGATGAATGTGTTGATAGTTTGTATGAGAATTATGAATGAGAAATGATTTGATGCGATAAATGGATGATGAATGTGTGTATTTATAGATGATTTTGGGGGAAAAAAATTTAAAAAAATTCCAAAAATTTTAGAAAAACGGGCAAAAAACGGCAATATTTTTGGGATTTGGAAAATATATTTTTTTATTTTTTTATAATTATTTATAATTAAATAACGAATTTTAAATAAATAAAAAAAATATTTAAAGGCAACGGCTATGCCGTTGCCCAATCGCGTGCCGTCACGTCACCTGCTCGCTGGCACGGCGCAAGCGCAGTGGCGGCGAGACACGTCTGTGCCAGCGGCGCGGACGGACGCGGGTTACGATGCCACTCGAGCAGCGCCGTGCCAGCGGCGCAAGCACAGCGGCGGCAAGACACGTCCGTGCCAGCTGCGCGGACGAACGCGGGTTACGACGCCACTGTTGCGGATGCTTGTAATCCTTAAACCCTAACCACAACTCCCACACAGCATCAACGCCATGTCTTCTCACACACAGCACACACTGCTCATCGCTTATTAGCAACCCTTTCTCCTCAATGCTCGCCCAAAATCTCTTCAAGCCCAAGCTCAGAGCCATGTCTCTGGCTCATCTTACATGTCCCACAAAATCCTGGTCCTCCGCCGTGACGGCGTACCGCAGGCTTCACAATTTGTACCCGAGAACTCAAACTAGGAGGAATCTTCTAGCAGGCTTCTCTTTTTCCTGCTATGCTTCATCATCATCATCATCATCATCATCATCATCATCTTCGTCCAAGTCTTTTGTTGTGGTGAGGCGCAGCAGAAACGCTGCTTCTACGTTTTCCTCTCCGCACTTCTATCAGCGCAGTTTGAGCTACGGGAGATTTGTCTACGACGAGTATGCGTCGGAGGAGTCCGACTGCGAAGTCCAGTCTTCGCCCAAGCAATCGGTAAATTTGGCGCTGATTCAGATTCTCAATTTCTTTTGTTCACCGATGTGGAAATGCTGTTCTTTTACTCGTATTGTGTGTTTTCCCCTTTTCTCTTTTTCTTTCTGGGAATTTTGTAATTAAATTATTCTGTCTTAAGGACAAGTTAATTGATATTGAAATTTGATATAGTTAATTTGGATAATGGAGCTCGAATTTTAATTGATATTGAAATTTGATAATTAAGTTTGTGATTCTTTTTATATATCATTGCCAGGGTGCTTCCACGCTCGATAATGTTGAAGATTGGCAATGGAAGTTGACTATGTTTTTGCGCCGTGAAGACGAGCAAGAGATTGTTTCGCGAGAGAAAAAAGATCGGCGTGATTTTGAGCAGCTCTCAGCTCTTGCAACCAGAATGGGGTTGCACTGGTACTTGAAGGATATATATTTTATATATCTGCAACCTCACACTTGTTATATGCTACTATATGCATTGATGTTTGTTTGAGATAGTTGCTAAAATGAATATGCACGAAAATAGATCCTTGAACTTTCATAGTTTCTGTCGTAAAGCTCCTTAAGTTCTCACTTGGCTCAGTTAGGTTTCTTGAACTTTGGGTTCTCACACTTTTAGCATTCTCAAATGACTGCCATAGTTGGACCCAATTATGACAAAATAACAAAATTAAAAGACCTTCATGAACTAAATAAAAGTTTGAAGACCTAATGACATGAAAGATGAAAGTTTCAGAATCTAGTTATGCATGATTCTTTTCTAAAGGTCTAATCACAGAGAAGATGCAAGTTTAAGAATCTAGTTAAGCATGATTCTTTCTAAAGGTCTCTTTTTTATTTGCAGTCGTCAGTATGACAGAGTAGTTGTGTTCAGTAAAGTTCCACTGCCAAATTATAGATCTGATTTGGATACAAAGCGTCCTCAAAGGGAGGTATACCTTATTATATTAAAAAAAACTTTCTATTGATCATTTCTTTTGTTTCTTTTTACTATTCTAAAAACATTGATAGTCTCCAAGCACCTCTCTGAGAATAGTTTGGTTATGAGCGGTTCTACAACATCTCAACCTAATTTATGACTGAAGCTGGAAACTACATGATTTGTAGTTAACAACTTAACATACATATGTGTTTCTTTTGGCAGGTTCTGTTGCCATTTGGGTTGCAAAAGGAAGTAAATTCTCATCTCAGGGCACACCTTGCTAAAAAGGCTGTAAACAAAGAAAGCCTTCATAATGCTTATCCAGCATCCAATGTGGGTCAGGGTCAGTTAATTGATGAAGGACTGGAGGAGCAGGAGGCGTCCTCGACCAAAAGTGTTATAGCCGAGAGGGTTCTTCAGCGAAGGAGCTTGCAGATGCGCAATAAACAACAAGATTGGCGAGTTAGTGTGATCCAGATTTCTGTTATTTTCTAGTTATATATGCGTTACCATACCTATTGCTAACTTGCTAAATCTATCTTCAGTTCACTATTTTATAGTTGCTCTCTATCATACTGTGCTGGTGTCAGAGATTGATTTTCTAATAGTTGAATTCCTATTCCAATACTCCCTCCGTCCCATAAAAATAGTCTTTTTTCTCATTTTGGCCCCTCCCACAAAATTAGCCCACTTCTATTTTTAGTAAGTTTTTCTGTCTTATGAGGTGGGCTTCATTCTCCATTAATAATACTTCAACCATTTTTTCTTTCTATCTATCTCCTACTTTGCCAATTGCGCATTAAAACCCTTTCCGTCCCCGAAGTCTCCATTTTTATGGGATGGAGGGAGTATATTAATACGAGAAAGTATATAATTATAAACATATATGGCTCTGGTCGGCTGACAAAAGCATGTGTATTTGATGGACTTGATTTACTCTTTTGCATGGTACAGGAATCTTCAGAAGGTCAGAAGATGCTGGAGTTCCGGAAAAGTCTTCCATCTCATGAAGCCAGAGAAACATTATTGCGCACTATTTCTCAAAATCAGGTACTGGATTGAATTGATTAGTCTTGTTATGTGGCAATTCATTTGGCTTATGTTCTTCGATGGGTTTCAACTCTGTGCATTTTGAGTTTCTCTTGCTGACTCACCTCATCCAACACCTCTCAAGCTACCAAATGAGCACATATAAAACCCTTAGGTATTAGCTAATGTCATAAAATGGATCTTCGTATATTATTTAACATTGATTTGTCAATTGATATTGATCTTTGGTAAAGTAACAACAGTTACACGATTGTTCTGAGGCCAATCTACCATGTTCATATTAGATTTTTAAGAAAAGTAATTTCAACAGGTAGTTTGGTAATTTCTCTGTTGCAGTGTATGTAGTGAAATAAGGGGTATGTTCTGCTTAAAACTAGTTTTAGGCTCCACAGTAGAAAAAGGGTGGCATGCCGGTAGAGGACTAAATAAAAAGAAGGTAATATGAGCTTGATGTGGATCTGGGGCGTGGGGTAGGGCAGTGTTTAGGAGGGTGAAAATTTTCAGTTTTTGGTGCCATCGCTAGGACTTTGGTGCTTCACTCTGTGCTGTTCCTGGTCTCTCCATTGCTTGAATCAATTCTGTAGGAATTTAGTGGATTTATTGTAGAAGTGCTCAGTTATTTAGCTGTTGGCTAATTAAAAAATGCCCTAGAATCGTTTTGGCTTGTACAAAGACCTTAGTTGTTACTACCCATACTGATACAGACTGCTGATCCCGCCTAATTCATAGTGTTACTCGAGCCCAGTGATACTCAATAGTCAATTCTCACTGGAATAGTTGTTTGAGTCATTGTGACTAGTGGTTATTGGACAGTGCCTTGAGCTTCAGCTGTTCGAGGGACAGTGACACAGTGACTTGAGCAGTTGAGCTTCAGGTAGTGCCAGCCAGTTGAGCCACCCTTGACCTGAGTGACTTTGGTGGAAATCATGGTACCAGAGTCCGGATTTACTATTAAACGTTGCTGCATTATCTGAATAGATATTTCCATTAAATCTTTTGCTTTCATCCAGTATACATTGTTTGATATTTTTTGCTTTTTTGTATTATATTAATTTAATAAATTTGCAGATAAATTGCAAGTATCATCTAGCAATAGTAATCTGCCTGCATGACGACTAACATTTTTTGCCCATTGATCTATGAAGATTTCTCCACTTCTTTCTATATATATAAACCTTAATATATGCCCTCGAAAAATCCTTGACAAGTCTTCTCTCAAGAAACTGTGTCTAAGTTCTGTTTCTTCTTGACTCTTGAGTGCAGAACGGTAGAAGATCTACATGATTTTGCTTACTGAACTTGGTTGCAATTTGCTTTTGTAGGTTGTCGTTGTCTCTGGCGAAACTGGCTGTGGGAAAACTACCCAATTACCACAATACGTCTTGGAGTCAGAAATTGATGCCTCTGGAGGAGCTACATGTAGTATTATCTGCACCCAACCTAGACGAATTTCTGCTATAGCTGTTGCTGAGAGAGTAGCTGCTGAGCGTGGTGAAGAAATAGGGGAATCTGTAAGTCTCTTGCATATTCTGATTGAAAATGTTCTCTTATGTTTGTAGCATATATATAATATATTTACTTTATAGGTTTAATGTAACAGTTCTCAGTACGGATATTTATTTGAATCGCACACTATATGTTATAAATGTACAAATGATTTTCTATTGCGTCTGAAGGTTGGTTATAAAGTTCGCCTTGAGGGAATGAAAGGAAGAGATACTCGTCTCCTTTTCTGTACTACTGGCATCCTTTTAAGGAGATTATTGGTGGACAGAAACTTGAAAGGTGTAACTCATGTTTTCATTGATGAAATTCATGAGCGTGGGATGAATGAAGGTATTTCTTTGATTGCAGTTTTCTCTGTATTAATGAATTTCCTTATTTATGTATTCTTTGTTTTCAATGTCGTCCATTCCGTTGCAGATTTTCTTCTAATTGTACTGAAGGATCTTCTTCCTCGCCGACCAGAACTAAAATTGATTTTGATGAGTGCTACCCTAAATGCTGATCTTTTTGCTTCTTATTTTGGTGGAGCTCCAGCTATACATGTTCCTGTGAGTTGGAATTGTTTGAGTTCAAATTCCTAATTTCATGTTGCTTAAATGTACTCTAATTCACAAAGTAGTACACTAAAATTTAAATTTTATGAAAGGACTTTCTGCTCTATTCTAGTTATAAAGTTGCTTTGCTCTCTTGTTGCTTCCCTATATAATTTCATATTTTTCGATGGATACTACCCGCACACTTGCCCCACCCCTTCTGATCCAATAGTTGATTCAGTATTTTGGTCTATTATCAGGGATTTACATACCCTGTTCGGAATTACTTTCTGGAAAACATTCTAGAAACGACTGGGTACAGATTGACACCGTATAATCAAATTGATAACTATGGTCAAGACAAATTGTGGAAAATGCAGAAGCAGGGTCTCAGGAAAAGGAAGACACGGATAGCTTCAGCTGTTGAGGTATATTATTATCGTAAAACTAAAATCAGATTATGATTCTATGTCGCCTAACCTTTTTACTGATTCTGTTATGGATTGTCTTTGAATTCTTGAAACAGGAAGCTCTTATGGCTGCTGATTTTAGGGAGTACAGCCCCAGAGTTCGGGAGTCACTCTCTTGTTGGAATCCTGATTCAATTGGCTTTAATCTAATTGAGAATGTGCTCTGTCACATTTGCCGCAAAGAAAGGCCTGGTGCTGTATTAGTATTTATGACTGGTTGGGATGACATAAATTCTTTGAAACAGCAGCTTGAAGCTCATCCACTATTGGGAGATCCAACCAAAGTTTTGTTGCTTGCATGCCATGGTTCCATGTCTAGTGCAGAACAGGTTACTTCATGGATCCTTGCTGTGTAATAGTTGTTAAATTATGAGTGCACATCATCACTCACATGTTGCATATTTTTATGACTAATAATTTATGCTTAGTGTTGAGGGCACTTTACTGAAGGGTAGATCTAGGACATACAATTATGGGTCTCTCTCACTCTCACATAGTGAGGTTGCTTGCCAGGGGATTGATGGAGGATGTTATGAGCTGTTATAAATAGCTTAGTCATCTTAAACAGCGCCAGTTCATTTTTATTCTTTATATAACATTAATTTTGCTCTTTTTGGAGAACAGAAATTGATTTTTAATAAACCTGAAGATGGAGTCAGGAAGATTGTTCTGGCAACCAATATGGCTGAAACAAGTATCACAATTAATGATGTCGTTTTTGTGGTTGATTGTGGGAAAGCAAAAGAGACTTCTTATGATGCTCTGAATAACACTCCTTGTTTGCTTCCATCCTGGATTTCGAAGGCTTCTGCTCGCCAGGTATATGCATTTCTCAAGATTTTGAATTAGCTCTTTGATATGAAACTGTTTAAAGAAATATATGCATTTAGAAAGCAACATGGATGATTTTTAATTTCATGTATCAGAGGAAAGGTAGAGCAGGCCGTGTACAACCAGGAGAGTGCTACCATCTATATCCTAGATGTGTGCATGATGCCTTTGCAGACTATCAATTACCAGAACTTTTGAGGACACCTTTACAGTCTCTTTGTTTGCAAATCAAGAGCTTGCAACTTGGTAGCATATCAGAGTTCTTAGCTAAGGCCTTACAAGCACCTGAACCGCTCTCAGTAAGCTTAATTGTCCACCCTCCCTTATATGCAACTCATCCTTTAACCATTGGCTGTGCATTTTCACCCAAGTACTGTAGCTGCCTTATAAGGTTTTGTCTTTTATACATGTATATTTATTTGATTCTCAGGTTCAAAATGCTGTTGAGTACTTAAAGATGATTGGGGCTTTAGATGAAAAAGAAAATCTGACAGTGCTTGGTATATGTCAATTTTTACTAATTGTGTACATTGTATTTCTGATAAGAGCTTGCAAATATCCGTTGCTTTCTGATGATGATATGCTTTCTTATTCCAGGACGCCACTTGTCGATGCTTCCAGTCGAGCCAAAGCTCGGTAAAATGCTCATATATGGTGCTATTTTCAATTGCTTGGATCCAATAATGACAATTGTAGCTGGTCTAAGTGTGAGAGATCCATTCTTGATGCCATTCGACAAAAAAGATGTAAGTAGCATAACAGTTTAAGTCGTGTGCTTTAGTTGATTTGTTAGTAGGGATGAGCATTGTGCATTGTGCATTGTTAGAGCAAAATAGTAAGTCCACTCAGTGCAACTGGTTTTGCGATTTCTATTGAAAAATATTTGATGCGCTTCCAATTTTATAAGAATCCTTCTCCTCTTTAGGGAATAGGGACCAGTTACTCGATATTTCTTACTCTTATTCAATATAGATCTCCTAGTTTTGAGTTACTTGATGGCTGATAACTGTAAGTGTGAACAACTCCTACTAAGCTGTTCTCCAATCTCCATATGCAGGTTCGTAGTATTTCTTTATATTCTTTCAGAAGAATGTCTCTAAAAATTGGCTGTTGATATGTATAGGCTACTTAAGTACACACTACACAGTTTTATGCTCTGTTTGGTCTGTGCTATGTCTTGTCTCTCAATTAATGCTAGACCTTTAGCTTCAACATTGTAGAAAATAGAGTGAGGATTGATTGATTTTTCAATTCTGAAGGGATATATTCAGGATGCATTGAGTTAACCTTTGTTCCAAGCACAATGAATAACTTGGTAATCTCTTTTGACTCTTGCAGCTTGCTGAGTCTGCAAAGGCCCAGTTTTCTGCTCGTGGCTTCAGTGACCATCTTGCACTGGTCCGGGCCTTTGATGGTTGGAAACATGCTGAAAGGGAGCAGTCTGGCTATGAATATTGTTGGAGAAATTTTCTATCTATGCAAACTCTGAGAGCCATTGATTCTCTAAAGAAGCAGTTCTCTTATCTGCTCAAAGATATTGGTTTAGTTGAAAATTTTGAGAGTTGTAACACGTGCAGTCACGATGAACATCTTGTTCGTTCTGTTATATGTGCTGGTCTGTTTCCTGGAATATGCTCTGTTGTGGTGAGTAAATCATCATTTTTCTGTGTTCTCATTTCTCAAAACCAATTGTATACTTAAGTGAGGACACTGAGAATGTGAGTTCACTTGGGTTAATCTCTTAATAGATTTATTTCAACATGGTAATAAGGATGCATATTTTTCTCCACATCTTGTTTATGCTAGGTTGAAGAATTTTTTAGAAAGCAAGAAATATCCAATGAATGCATTGTTTGGTTGCTTTACTTTGATATAAACATTTAATTTTTTCTGATGGCCAGTTCTTGTTCATTGGCTCATAGTTTTTGGCTGCATTTTTATCGGGTACTAGTGTTGTGTGTTAGAACTAATTCAAAGTATATTGATCCAGAACAAGGAGAGGTCAATATCATTAAAAACAATGGAGGATGGTTCGGCGCTGTTGCATTCAGTAAGATAGTTCATCACATGTCACTAAATGCTGTATTTTCACGTTTGTCATGTACTAATGATTCCACACGTTCTTGTTCAGAATTCTGTGAATGCCCAGGAAGCCAAGATTCCATTCCCATGGCTTGTTTTCAATGAAAAAATCAAAGTCAATTCAGTATTCCTTCGAGATTCAACTGGTGTATCTGACTCTGTGGTTCTCTTATTTGGAGGGAATGTTTCTAGCGGCGGACTAGTAAATCTATGCTTTCCCTGTTTCTCATAATTATGCTTTTCTCATGATTGCCATTTTCTCAGCTATTTTCATTATCTTTGTAGGATGGCCACATGAAAATGCTGGGTGGATACATGGAGTTCTTCATGAAGCCAGAGTTGGCTACTATGTATCTTGGCATAAAGAAAGAGCTTGGTGAACTTGTTCAAAAGAAGGTATATATCCGTCTGTTATGTGTCTTGCTCATTGTTGGCATATCTAATTATCTGTGCCTTGTTGTTTTCCTTCTTCGTTTAATCTCATGCTTATACGACTGCAGCTCTCGAACCCAAAGTTGGACATAAAGAGTCATAACGAGCTTCTAACAGCAGTGAGATTGCTGGTGTCAGAGGAGCGGTGTGAAGGTAGATTTGTTTTTGGGCGGCAGCTTCCAACAGCCTCGAAAAAATTCGAAAAGGAGATTCAATCAGGTTCAGCCAACGTTGGAGGTAGTAATGCAAAATCTCACCTCCAAACCCTGCTAGCTAGGGCAGGACATCAGCCGCCTTCCTATAAGACGAAAGAATTAAAAAACAACAAGTTCAGATCTACTGTTATGTTCAATGGTCTAGATTTTGTTGGCCAGCCTCGCGGTAGTAAAAAAGAGGCAGAGAAAGACGCAGCTGCAGATGCTCTGACGTGGTTGACTGGCGAAAGCCAATCGTCTCAAAAAACCGTAGAGTACATGTCTGCCATTCTGAAGAAAAGCAAGAAAAACAAAGATTATTCTTCTACAAGGTGGCAGTAGTTAGTTCCTTGTAGGAAGCATATTTTGATGGAATTGGATCAGCACACCACCATGAACAGATGGTCTCCATAGTTTTATTGTTTCAGAGCAATATCGCGCCTTGGTTTCATGCAATTACAGGAAGTAGTCGACGTTTTGCTGGTATAGAAGCTTTTGATTCTTACCGGGTGGCTGCTCTTTAACACAGCCAGACAGCTGATTCTCTAACATTTTTGATGCAGCAGCCTTCCCCCATTATCTGTATATATTACTTGAAGTGGATACAACGACACCACAAGTGAGTTCTTCCATTCATAGGAAAAGTCCTCTTGCCTGCCTTGATACATTCACGAAGTTGGTGATTTACGTTTCTTAGATTAATCGATCAAGTAAGGTGGAGTTACGGCTATCTCAGTGGTCAGTTGTATTATATAGGATTTCCGTAGTATGAAAAGATTAAAAGGTGAATAAGGCAGCATATTTATCATAATTTAGTTGATTCATTCCTATCAGTAATTGAGTAGTATAGTATGTAATGATTTTGACATTCGGTATTGCCATATGTTGGCATCATTATCAGAGTTATGCCCGAAACACAGGTAGCCATGACCGGTTTTCCTGTTTATATTAATGTTGAAGAGTTATACTAATAGTGATTCGTATTCATTTTTAGAAGTCTTTGATGGCCTCTTGCAATTTTGATGTTGCAGGTTTTAAAATTGCCACACTTTTATTGAATTTTGTAGATTTGCATTCTTTGGTCTTTTAGAATGATTTTAAGTTGTCTAGTTAGTGTAGATTTGGGGTGATTATCTAGTGATAGATAAGAGCTTCTAGGAATATAAAATTTCAATATATTTATAAGTCTGCGTTTGCTTTGAGGTACTGAGAAAATGAGGAATAATGGAAGTGTAATTTAATTATTGGAACATCATTACATTTCAATTTAATTTACAGATTCCCATGCACCAAGAAAAAACCCTAACTAACTATTACAAACAAGCTCCATGGCTTCCAATAGAGTTGAACTAAACCTAAACAAATCAACACTAACATCTTGTTCATCCAAATAAATCGAACGATAAACATTCCATCCCTTATTATATAAACTTTGAAGATCAAACACCTCACTCCCAACCCCATATTTCTCAACCAACGAGCTCTCCCTCACTTCCACCTTATACTCCAAATATCTCAAATTCATATCTCTCGAAGAGTTTTCGAAGCAATCCTTCGCATTAAACTCCACACCAAATGGCACAATCTGCACCACAATCGCATTTTCGGGAAGAAAAACCATGTTGGTCATTCCGGCACCATGCACTGCCACCATAACGTCGAAGTCATTCACAAATCTCGCCACCGATGAAACATCCCCTCCCATTTCCCTCATGCTCACGTTGAATCCAACGCTTCGTGCCAGCTCAGCCACTTCGTATTCGTTCCTCAGGCGCCGTGTCCTTTGCCTCGAGATGATGAGCAGGCGAGGGCGCCGGCTCTTGTTCTTGCAACCACCGACAAACCCCCTCTCCAATTCGTAGGTGGTTTTGAGAAATTTAGTGAAGTGAGTGATTGAATAGTTCGGTGAAATCGATTTATCTATGCTTAACACTTTGTGAGATTTGAGCCCTGCGATAATTCTTGGGAAACATAGGACCTCATTTTGGTTGGCCATGTCGATAATTTCGTATTTTGACAACATGTTTAGGATTGGTTTGTATTTGGAAATCCACCAAGGATTCATGTCAACTACGAGGAAGATTACCGTCGTGTTGAATTGTCGAGAGGTCAAGTAGAGTGGGACGAGCACGTCGGTGAAGTCGTGGAAGGGGTTTCCGAGGTAGCCACCGGTGGAGAAGACGACGGCCGGGTCGGTGAATCGCCGGGTGCAAGTTGGGGTGGTGTTAGGGTTTTGATAAGTTATGTTGATATTTTTGATCATTTTCATTATGCTTTGCTCGAAATTTCGGGCGTAGGGTTTGAGGTTCCAAAAGGAGGTTGTGTTGAGTTGTTGGGTTGTGGGTATGAATATGGTGGATGAGTTGGCATGGACCCTAATCTCACCATTTATTTCGTACACTTGTGATCTTGAATTGGTTAGGTTTTGAGTGATTGGTGGTGTTACACTCTCCACGGAACTATCTGAAATGAGGAAAAGAAATTATAGCATGTTATAACTAGAAGCACTCCAAAATCATTAGATTCATTATTTCAATAATACTCGTTTCAAAATTAATACTACTATGATATGAGGGGATGTATTCAAGTTCAACATGTAAATATTGTCCAAACATTCAATCGAATCGCAGCCTCACAATTTTGTCATCTAATGGTTAGATTAATATCACGTGTCATTTACAATGTAGATTTTCATTCTAATAATGTACACCAACTAATAATGCACTCCCTTCATTCCATAGTAATGGAGACGTTTCTTTTCGACACGGAGATTAAGAAAATTTGTGTTGGATGAGTTAAGTAAATGGAGAATAAAGTGGAAAATGAAAAAGGTAGAGAGATGAAGAGAGAAAAAAGTAAGGGGGAGTAAAGTAGGTGTTAAAAATGTGTTGACTTTTACTAAAAAGGGAAATGACTCTATTACTATGGAACGTATCAAATGGCAAAATGACTCTATTACTATGGAACGGAGGGAGTAGCATTATAGTCTAATAATGTAGATTTTCATGCTAATAATGTACACCGACTAATAATATAGATTTTCCATCAATTAATGTAGCTCGGCTATTTTGATCACAACAATTCAATTCAAGGACCCAAGGGTTGTGATCTGTTTGAAGCTTAACACTAAAGAGCTGTGAGGACCGTAATACACCCCTATGATATGAGAGATATATAGAATTTACTAAAAGAAATAAAAATAAAAATTTGACCTAGCCTTTTGTAATAAAAGAAGAATCTGGCCTATGCCTTCTGTTTAGTAGACAATCCGACAAACTATTCTTGTAGCAAAAGTTGCCATGATACTCAGTCCAGAAAAGAAAATTATCCATTTTCACTTATAATAATAAGGTTTACACAGCTCATTAGTCACATATTTGAAGTGACTCCACTAAAATCACAATATCCACTACACAGTTAATTATTTTATTAAAATTTGTGCTGTCTATAATAATATGATAAACTTTTCGTGGACCAGATGATGTACATGTATGGTAAGCTCTCAAGATTTATTTTTTTTGTGAAAAGAGACAAAATTGTTTTAATGATGTGGTTTGACTATAAAGATGTGAGGTGCCGGCTACCATTTTTTCTAATTAAGTGGAAAAGATGATTAATTAATTTGTCAAACAAAATCCCCTTATTTAGAGTACTTCCGACAAATAAAGACATTAAATTGGTTGATATCACTCATACAAACAAAAGAGTTAATTTATATCAACGGAAAAAATCATTTACAAGCAATCACAACTTCAAATATAAACAATTTACGAAATAATAATCTTAAACAATGAACTAATTATTGAATTAAGTCTTACATGATTGTGGTGGTTTGTGTAAAAATCATGGATTAAATATGCCCGGTCAATGGATTTTGACCAAATAATAAATGTGACGAGACATTTAATTTTGTGAAATTAAATGACATAGCGTCGATCTACATTTTACGTAGATAAATGTAGTATATTCACTTTCTCAAATCCGATTTCCGGTGAGTGAGAAATAGTGGATTAAAGTTGGGCATAATTAGCTTTTAATTAAAGCTTGGAGATGGAGCTTAGGGAATAATTAACTAGTGTTAATTATCCCACATTGGAGGATTAACACATCTTTAATGTGTATAAATTAAGTGACTTTATGTTACTTAATAATTATAGTGGACCAAGATGGGTGAAAGAGCCCACACGCGCGCGCCGCCGCCGCCGCCCGCCCGAGCCCGTGCCCGTGCCCGTGCCCGTGCCCGTGCTCGCGCTCGCGGTCGCGGGCCGCGGGCCCGATCTCGATCTCGATCTCGATCTCGATCTCGATCTTGGACTTGGACTTGGACTTGGACTTGGCAATTGGTCTTTGGGCTTGGTGCTTGGCCCACGTGAGAAATCCACACGCTCCACACACGGGTGGCACATTACAGCCACACGCCTGTAACCGACGTCAGTTACGTTTTTGCCATGATGAGCCTTCAATGGCTGGTTGACCCTGCATGGTGGTTGGCCTATAAATAGGCTAGCCATACCACTGCATTAGGACACACACCTACAAGCATTCTCTGCATAAGCTCTCTCCCTCTCCCTGCATTGTCTTTCTGTCGAAGCTCTGCCCTCTCCTCCATCCAGTTCGCCGGAGCTCTGTTGATTGCGGTGCTGCATCAATAGAGACGTAGCCGTTTTACCTTTGGGGACGACACGCCAAACCGAAGAGCACTACCGGGGCTAATCACACTGGTTTAGTAGTTTCGATTATACGTTGTATTTTTAAGTTCAGTTCTTCCTTTCCTTTCTTTTGGGTTGTATTACGCCCGGTAGTTATCTTTGTAATCCCAGAAACCAACAATCGCAAGACGAGATAGCTTGCCTTTGAAGGAATTTGAACTTCTAAACTGAACTAAAACTTTCGAAATATTAAACACCTTTTGCTGGAGATGTCGACGGAATCCAACACTGCTGCTGCCAACGCCACCGCCGCCATTCCCTCCACCATGGCGACCACTGGACCGGTCAACACTTCATCGATTCCCTCGATGATGCCAACTCCTGGCTTCCCAGCCGCTTCATCCACCGTCCCTTGGGTTTGGGACAACCCCTTCGGGGCGTCCACTGGTTCCACCTTTGGTGGTTCGGTTGGTTCCACTTTTAGTGGTTCCTTCGGATCCTTTAATGGATCGAGTGTTGGTGCCTTCGGGCTCAATACTAGTGTTGGATCTTTCGGGATCAACACGAATGCTGGGGCCTTCGGGTCTCATGCGGGTGCTAGTCCCTTCGGGGCTGGTACGACCATGGCGGGCTTTATGCCCAACATGAATGGTGGGGGCTCTATGCCCAACCAAGTTGTTGGCTCCTTCGGGGGCAACGGAATTGGTTCCTTCCAAGGACCAACTGCGGCACCTTTGGCACCAAGAATGATGCCACCTGCCGAGAAACCACCCAAGTTTGGAGGATCAGACTTCAAGAGGTGGTATCAAAAGATGTTGTTCTATCTGACAACATTGGGCGTCGCCAACTTCCTCACGGAGAACGAGCCGCCCGCGCCAAGCGACCAAGAGACTAGGCTCGAAGTCATGGCGGACTATGAAGCTTGGAGAAAAGGGGATTATCTATGTAAAAACTTTATTTTAAGTGCATTAGATGATAGCCTCTATAATGTATACTCCAATGTAACCACATCTAAACAAATGTGGGAAAGCCTAGAGAAGAAATATAGCATAGACAATGCTGCAGGGACTGAACAGGTTGTAGCATCCAAGTTTATGGACTACAAGATGGTCGACTCTCGACCCATCATGGAGCAAGTCCAAGAGCTCCAAATGATCATCCACTCCTTAGTGGCTGAAGGGATGACCTTGCCCGATAAGTTCCTAAGGTGCACGATCATTGACAAGCTCCCTCCAAGTTGGAAGGACTTCAAGAGTTATCTCAAGCACAAGCGAAAGCAGATGACCCTTGAAGACTTGATCGTGAAGTTGCGCATTGAGGCCGACGTGCGCAAAAGTGATCAGAAGGCTAAAGGCTTCACCCCAAATGAAGCCAAAGCCAACCTGTTGGAGCGGGGCGGTCCCTCCAACAAACGCCCTCGCCCAAACCGTCCAAATGACAAAGGGAAGGGAAAGCAGCCTTCAAGGAAGTTTGAAGGCGACTGCTACAAATGTGGCAAACCGGGCCACTTTGCCAAAGACTGCCGCAGCAAGAAGAAGAAGCCGGCAGCCCACGTCGTTGAGAAGGAGTTCAAGGACTGGGATGAGAACGACCTCATTGCAGTGGTCACTGAAGAGGTTAACCTTGTTGATAACAAGGGAGGCTGGTACATCGACACCGGCGCTACTGCTCATGTTTGCTCCGACAGGAGCAAGTTTGCCTCCTACACTGCTGTTGAAGGGAGGAAGATCAACATGGGGAATCAAGCATCGTCAGAAGTCCTCGGCGTTGGCAACGTGATTCTCATGATGACGTCTGGCCTAACTATCACTTTGAAGGATGTGCTGCATGTCCCGGACATCCGCAAGAACCTAGTGTCAGGATCAATACTAGTTAATAAAGGGTTTAAACTTGTATTTGAGTCCGATAGGTTTGTCTTGTATAAGTTTGGAAAATCCATCGGAAAAGGTTATGTAACCGATGGGCTTTTCAAGCTTAGTGTAGCAACTCGAAGTGTTGCGAAGCCATTGGCCAATAAGAATAAAGCATCTACTTCCTCTTATTTGATTGAGTCTTCAAATTTGTGGCATTGTAGATTGGGACATGTAAATTCAAAAGCCATTAAAAGATTAGTAAATTTAGATTTACTAAAGGCTAATGAATTGGATATCCAAGATAAATGTGAAATTTGTCTTGAAGCAAAAATGACTAAGTTGCCGTTTCACTCGGTTGAACGAAGCACAAAACCCCTTGAATTAATTCACACGGATGTATGTGATTTAAAGATGTTGCAAACTAGAGGTGGTAAAAAGTACTTTATCACTTTCATAGATGATTGCACAAGATATTGCTACATTTATCTTTTAAGAAGCAAAGATGAAGCAATAGAGGCGTTCAAAAATTATAAGAACGAAGTTGAGAATCAACTTGGTTGTAAAATCAAAATGATTCGAAGCGATAGAGGAGGCGAATATGTAGCCCCGTTTGAGGAGTTATGCAACGCAAGTGGTATAATTCATCAAACAACTGCTCCATATTCACCACAATCTAATGGTGTTGCAGAACGCAAGAATCGAACTCTAAAAGAGATGATGAATGCACTGCTACTCAGTTCAGGATTACCACATAACATGTGGGGGGAAGCTGTTTTGACAGCAAACTATATCTTGAATAAAATCCCTCTCAAAGGAAAAGATGTTACTCCTTATGAGTTGTGGAAGGGAAGGAAGCCATCCTACAAATACCTCAAAGTGTGGGGGTGTTTGGCAAAGGTGATGGTTCCTCCGCCCAAAGAAGTTACAATCGGACCTAAGACGGTTGATTGCATCTTCATTGGATATGCACTTAACAGTAGTGCATATCGATTTGTTGTTCACAAGTCTGAAATATCGACTATCACAGTAGGAACAACAATTGAGTCGAGGAATGCTGTATTTCTCGAAAATACCTTTCCTTGCAAAGATAAGGAAAAGGTATCAACCAATTCTGAGACAAGAATTGAAGAAGCCACTAGTTCTAAACAAGTGGAAGAAGAAGCCACTAGTTCTAAATCAACAGATGCGGAACCTGAATCGCGCAAGCGTGCAAGGCCCGATCCAAAAGATACAGTACTAAGACGTGGTAATAGAGTCAGAACACCAAAAACTTTTGGTCCTGACTACATTGCTTTCATGTTGGATGAAGAACCAACATCGATAAAAGTAGCCCTGGCCCAGACGGGCTGCATTGGAGAGAAGCTGTTCAAAGCGAAATTGATTCAATTTTGCTGAACCACACATGGGTGTTGGTTGATTTGCCCGAAGGTGCTAAACCTTTAGGATGCAAATGGGTTCTTAAAAGAAAGTTTAAGGCCGATGGAACAGTTGATAAGTATAAAGCCCGATTAGTAGTAAAGGGTTTTAAACAAAAAGAAGGACATGACTTCTTCGATACCTATTCACCTGTAACAAGGATTACATCTATCCGGGTGCTTCTCGCTATTGCTGCATTGCACAATCTCGAGATTCATCAAATGGATGTAAAGACCGCGTTTCTGAATGGTGAACTAGAAGACGAAATCTACATGGAACAACCCGAAGGGTTTGTAGTACCTGGACAAGAGAAAAAGGTATGCAAGCTCGTGAAATCCCTATATGGATTGAAACAAGCGCCATTGCAATGGCACTTGAAGTTTGATAATGTGATGTTATCAAATGGGTTTAAAATCAACGAGTGCGACAAATGTGTCTACATCAAGAGCACTAATAACGGTCATGTTATAGTGTGTCTCTACGTTGATGATATGTTAATCTTGGGTAGCAACACTCAAGTAATTAACGATACAAAGGCCATGTTAAAGAGAAACTTTGACATGAAAGACATGGGTCTAGCCGATGTAATTCTTGGAATGAAGATTCTAAGAACGAATGATGGAATCATCTTAACACAATCACATTATGTTGAGAAGATATTGAATAAATTCAAAGCCTATGATGGCGCGCCGGTTAAGACTCCAATTGAACTCGACGTTCACTTGAGCAAAAACAAAGGCGAGCCCGTTGCACAAGAAGAGTATGCACGGGTCATCGGGTGCATTATGTACTTGACTAATTGCACTCGACCTGACATTGCTTGTGCAGTGAACAAGTTAAGTCGTTACACGAGCAATCCAAGCAAAGAGCATTGGAGAGCTCTTGTGAGGGTTTTGAGATATTTAAAACACACTCAAAATCTTGGGCTACACTTCTCGAGATACCCCCCGGTGCTTGAAGGGTACTGTGATGCCAATTGGATATCCAATAATAGAAACTCACTTTCAACAAGTGGATATGTCTTTACTATTGGGGGTGGTGCTGTATCGTGGAAATCCACAAAACAGACATGTATAGCCCGATCAACAATGGAATCGGAGTTCATTGCCTTGGATAAGGCTGGTGAGGAAGCCGAGTGGCTTAAGAACTTCCTTGAAGACATTCCATGTTGGTCTAAGCCAGTGCCACCAGTGCTGATTCACTGCGATAGCCAAGCGGCTATTGGAAGGGCAAACAATGGTTTCTATAACGGTAAGTCTCGACATATACGTCGACGACATAACACCGTGAGACATTTGATCACAACAGGGGTGATTACAATTGACTATGTGAAGTCAATAGATAATCTAGCGGATCCGCTAACCAAAGGGTTAAACCGTGATCAAATGAATAAGTTGCTAGAGGGAATGGGTTTGAAATCCACAAACTAAAGAATTGTCATAGTGGTAACCCAACCATGATGACTGGAGATCCCAAGAACTTGGTTCAAAGGGACAACTAAGCTATGAGAGTTCATGGAAAAACACTCAAACTATATCTATTCCCTAGAGAGCAATAGAGTGTTGGAGAACTTGCCTCGTGGTAAAGGCTAAGTCTATGACTTTTAATGGTTCTTAAGGATCTCAAAGAGATGGAATTCTCAAAGAGACCAAGTATGGCAAGGTACTTGACTAAGAATCACCTACGTAAGTGCGAAGTGTGGTCGCTTCATAAAAAACGCACTTATGAATCCAAAGTGGTGTCCAAGACCGCAATGGACACAAAACGTGAGAACGGATGAGGTTGAGGTGTTTAAGTGTTAACACCATTGTCTCGGTGCACGCCGTGGGGGATTAGTTCAAAGCATCGCGCTACTAAGCCGCCTGTGTATCCGATGGTGTCGACTATGGAGGGTTCAAAGTCAACAACTACCTATCCTTATGCTTATATACCTCGCGAGGGTTGAGCTTGTGTCTGCATGCATATGCATTCGGCTATTTCCACTCATGTGGGGGATTGTAAAAATCATGGATTAAATATGCCCGGTCAATGGATTTTGACCAAATAATAAATGTGACGAGACATTTAATTTTGTGAAATTAAATGACATAGCGTCGATCTACATTTTACGTAGATAAATGTAGTATATTCACTTTCTCAAATCCGATTTCCGGTGAGTGAGAAATAGTGGATTAAAGTTGGGCATAATTAGCTTTTAATTAAAGCTTGGAGATGGAGCTTAGGGAATAATTAACTAGTGTTAATTATCCCACATTGGAGGATTAACACATCTTTAATGTGTATAAATTAAGTGACTTTATGTTACTTAATAATTATAGTGGACCAAGATGGGTGAAAGAGCCCACACGCGCGCACACGCGCGCGCCGCCGCCGCCGCCCGCCCGCCCGAGCCCGTGCCCGTGCCCGTGCACGTGCTCGTGCTCGTGCTCGCGCTCGCGCTCGCGGTCGCGGGCCGCGGGCCGCGGGCCGCGGGCCCGAGCCCGAGCCCGAGCCCGATCTCGATCTCGATCTCGATCTCGATCTTGGACTTGGACTTGGACTTGGACTTGGACTTGGACTTGGACTTGGACTTGGACTTGGCAATTGGTCTTTGGGTGGTCTTTGGGCTTGGTGCTTGGCCCAAACTATTCTTTTTGGACCACCGCCGAGTCAGCAATCCAAGTGGCTTGACACGTCGTCAAGCGAGGCACAGTCACGGTTGCCACGTGAGAAATCCACACGCTCCACACACGGGTGGCACCTGTAACCGACGTCGGTTACGTTTTTGCCATGATGAGCCTTCAATGGCTGGTTGACCCTGCATGGTGGTTGGCCTATAAATAGGCTAGCCATACCACTGCATTAGGACACACACCTACAAGCATTCTCTGCATAAGCTCTCTCCCTCTCCCTGCATTGTCTTTCTGTCGAAGCTCTGCCCTCTCCTCCATCCAGTTCGCCGGAGCTCTGTTGATTGCGGTGCTGCATCAATAGAGACGTAGCCGTTTTACCTTTGGGGACGACACGCCAAACCGAAGAGCACTACCGGGGCGTATCTCGTCTTGCGGGAAGAGGCCTCCTCGACTCGGCTAATCACACTGGTTTAGTAGTTTCGATTATACGTTGTATTTTTAAGTTCAGTTCTTCCTTTCCTTTCTTTTGGGTTGTATTACGCCCGGTAGTTATCTTTGTAATCCCAGAAACCAACAGTTTGCTTATTTCTTGTGTGCTCATCAATATCTTGAGACCAGATGCCATTGATATCCCAAAATCCTCTGCAGAAAAACTTATGGAAATGTTATTGTAGGTCTTCATGATAATCATGCAAATTTAATGACTTTATACGTTAATTGCAAGATTCGTACTTTTAAGATAAAAAAATCAGATTTTATATGATTATAATTAATGCTTAAAATGTGAAAGGGTTCCTATGATTATATAGAAATTAATCAGATGAAGGAGAATAATGATTTGAAGTCATTCTATAAAAAGTTCAATTTTTGTGTTCTCATGAAAAATATGGTTATCACGATAACCAACAATGAAGTGGAGAAACATGGAGTACATTTTTGCGAAAGAACAATCCATCAATTAAGAAGGTGTAAAATTTGATATTGAAATGAAAAATGTACTTACTAATTAGGGGTAAGTTGGCAATAAAAGGTTTGAAAAGAGTGAATGCCATAAAAAAGCAACAAATGAGAGCTCCCAATCCCATCCTTTTCCTTTCATACTGACTGAAACTTCTTCCTAATATCGCCTTTTGCTTCATTCTATTATTCACACTTCAACTTCTCTTTATTCACAACTAGACTACTAGAGGTGTGTGTGTGTCTATATATATATATATATATATATGTTGTGTTTCTCTTTATTGGAATCAATTGCTAGCATTATTTAATGACAATGTCAATGCCCCCAATGATAGTTGTTCATTATTTGTATGTATTACTCACTCCATTATGTTTTACATACATTGTTGCTTAATATATTTCTCTCTCTCTTGCGGGTAGCTATGAAAAGGCCATTGGAGTTGACACAAGGAAAGTTATTTGTAATTGTACTATTTAATTAATCATTCAACTCAACTGGATTCGTCCATACTTAATTATTTATTTATTTATGGAATAGTTTAATTTGAGTTTTAGGTGTAGTATGATTTTCAATGCAGTTGTGCTGCCCCCTTCAAAATATGTAAAGAAGGGGAATTCATTCGAATAAGAGTTTAAAAATAAATAAATTTGGAAGCTTAAAGGTCATTATACTTCCAATTAAATAACATGTTCTCTATTACTACTAATAAATCTAAATAAATAAAAATCACATGTCCACCGGTGCTTATTACTGCATCCATCCGTCCGCTATTAAATGTCCAATTCTTTTTTCCGTCCGTCGATAAATGTCTCATTTCACTGTTACTATTGTTGACAAATGATTCTCATATTCCACTATCTTTTTTGACCATTTTTTTCATAAAGTCAAACAATTTCTTCAAATCTGAGCCTGTCAAAATTGAGAAATCTATTGACGGACTGAGGAAGTACTATTAACTTGTGAGCATGAAGATTTATCATTTGTTAACGCGAGACGTGCTCTTTCGAGGATAGGGCACAAGGGACGGCCTAGACTTGGTCGAGTATAATGAGATGGTTACGACGATTGACAGATATTATTACCGTCGTCCAAGAACGCGACCTTAACAACGAAAAATCTAATACTGCATTTTTTACTTTGAGAATAATATCGCGGGAGGCCAATGAGTGTATTTTAACTTGATAGGAGACGCACAACGCTAGAAAAAGATGGGTGATGAAACACAAGCTGGGGTGGAGCGTGTAGCCCGCTGCGTTGCGGGAGTGGCCGAGTAGCGGTCTGGCACCATCATCACCGTAATGCGTCCACTGGAATGGTGGAGTTATAGACTCTTTCTCTGGCCTTGTATGTCTACACAAACAAACAACACAAAATTCAACAATAAACAACATCAATCTTAAAGTCTAAATTCATCTTACTTGATGTTCCCAGTTAGTCCGTAACATGATGATCGAAAGGCAAACGACTTGAACCAACAGCGCGCATATAATCCCCATCCACAGACCCTACCAATGCACCAAACAAATCAGTCACAATACTCAACCTTATATGATAGCATATCCATACCCATCTTTCAAATCCATACCTTTCCTCCTACATGCGCAACGAACGCTAGCAAGATGGACACAGGGATGCCCACAAGATAATACGATCCGAGGTTGATGCACGCCCCAATTTTCTGCCATCCGCATCCTCTAACGGCCCCTGCACACACCAACACCAACACCCTCAATTTTGGCACCACCATTTTCATATTTCATTACTTACGTGGTAGAGTGGTTGATACCTGATAATACTGACTGGAGGCTATCTATCAAGTTGGATGTAGCAAGAATAGGCATCATTTTTGCTACATATGTCACAACTTCTGCCTCGTTGCTGTAAGCATATCCCCACACATCGCGTATTACAACAAGAACCAGCCAGAGTACAACGCCCTCCGTGAGTGCCATTACTAGCACCACATGCAGAGCTAGACGAGCTGCTTGTGGGTGCTCGGCACCAAGCTCATTTGATATCCGCGTGCTGCCATTCACCAGATAAGATTGAAAGACTAGAGAACATTAAAAACAGATGAAAATATGTTGGAATGTGATAGATAACATACTCTTGAAAATTCATTTCTTAACAAACAATATTCAACAATGCATCATATTTGATTACCTTACAACACAACTGAGCCCAAAAGGTATCATCCAAACCGTCGAAGACGTATTAAGGCTGTGAAAAACAAGAAAACATCAGTCTCAACACAAATTGAAGTGATATTATCCTCTCATAATTAACTTGAACCAAAAATTTACCAGATTGAAAGAACAGATGTTTCCAGTGCCGGATTCGGAAGCAGACCAGACAGCAGTACCATCATCTGAAAAGACCAACTCTCCAAGCTGTTCAAAACACCAAATATTCCATGAAAAAAACACTTTGGATATTCGATTTCCACGACTGATCACTCACCAAACCATCACTGCAGAAGGGAAGCCGAGTCTGATGAAATTGAGGACATCTTGCAGGGCTTCCCTTGAGTATCCAGGCCATGTCTTGGAGCAAGACGGAGAGAACTTGATATAAAGAGAGAGAAGCAGAACATTGAGCCAGTAAGATACACAGCTAGCCAAAGCAGCTCCCTTGCTACCAAGTCCAGACTCGAACACAAGAATCCAACACACAACGAGGTGCACCACAGTTGTGATTCCGGAGCTTATCATCATTGGGAACACGATGCTCTGAGTCTGCAGGAACCTGACTTGGCATTGCAGTATGCCGTATCCAAAGACACAGGGGATCATGTAGCCAGCATAGGTCCCCGCCTCCATGGAGATGGTGGGATCTTGGCCTAATGCTTCGAGGATGGGACCGGTATTTGCCCAGATTATGGAGAGGGGTATGCAGACTAGGAGAAGAACAAACATGGCTCTCTGAGCGTGGATACCGAGCATGTGGTATTGCTTGGCTCCATACGACTGACCACACAGCGTGTCTAAAGCACTCGCCATTCCCATCTAGTTGAATAGGAATATAAATCAAACTAGATATAAATGAAAGGGAGATGTATAAGCAGTAATAGAGAGAGAGGTTGGCAGTTAATACGAGCAAGCTAAAACCGGTGACAGAGGCAAAGGAGGTGGCGATGGAAGCACCGGAGAGAGCGAGTTCACCCAAATGGCCGACAAACATAACTGAAATTAGCTGCAAACAAAACTGCAAGAGAGAAACTGAAATCAGAGGTCCAGCCAGCCATAGTTGCTTTCTAAGTTCCTCCAAAAATGCTTCTTTGCTATCAAAGATGGGACCATTTATTTGAGTCAATGGAGTCCTCAGTGAAGAAGTAGGAGTATTATTCTCCTCCTCCATCCTCTTTTTGTTCTCCAACCAGACTGGGATAGATTGTTGAAATGTTTCAACTGCAAGTGCTAAATGTAGCAATATTCTCGGGTGTATGCACGAAATGATGTACAGTATTTGATAGTATTATAATGATGGCAGGTTAAATAAAATTAAACTAATCATATCGATGTGAAGTTTGTAAAACGACATGTGAAGTAGACAAATCTAGCATTTTCACTCTGTTTTATTATGTGCTTGATTAGATACATGCGAACACACACACATATATATATAGCGACAAAGAGCCCTATATTTTACTACTACTATTGAGACATTTCACTATTTAAAGGTGACGTTTCTTTTCAAATCAAAATACTAGTAGTACTAGATAAATTACACTCCTATACATTGAAACTAGTACACCTCCCTCCGTCCCCAAAGAATATGCACTTTGGGATCGCGATGAGTTTTAATGCAAAATTGAGAAAGTAAAAAAGAGGTACAGAGAAAAAGTAATTAAAGTATTGTTAGTGGAGAATGTGGCACACCTCATTAGAATGAAAAGAGTTTTCAAAATTGAAAAATGCATATTCTTATGGGACGGACTAAAAAGGAAAGAATTCATATTTACGTGGGACGGAGGGAGTAGTATAATTTTTTGTACTAACTTATATCATTCACTTTCTTTTATTCATGGACAAGAAGAATAATATTTGTAATAATAACATAAATTAATAAATTATTTTTAGAAATTTCAAAAGTATAGGGGTATGTGTGTGTGTCTCTGCTAACTAACTGTTGCAGAGAAGAGAAGGAGAAGCGAGTCCGACTGTAGGAGAGTTTGAGAGAGTGGAAAGAGGGGAAGTTGGTGGAGGGAAATAGAAGATAGCTAGGTCGGACCCACTGGAAAAATTAATTTTGCTTTTACTAAAAAGAATTTTCAAAACCATGTGATTTGATTGTCACTTTTACTTTAATTTGTCGTATTATTTGTATGCCGAGTGAAGATTATTATTTGTTGTAAGAGATTCATAAAATGGGCTATTTGTACTACTCCCTCTGTTTCTCCATCTGTTTCTCCTTAGTTGAGTCATTTTTTCATTTTGGGAAGGTCGCTCATAATTGAGTCATTTCTATATATAGAATTTTTTTCTCTTTCTTACTTTACTTTCTCGTACTTTATTCTCTCAACTTTATTTACTTTCTGTTTTATTCTCTCTACTTTTTTCTCTCTCTTACTTTTTTATCTATTTATTTAACACATTCAACGTCCCTTTCTTAAACTCCGTGCCGAAAAGTTTTGCCTCAACTATGAAGAAACAGATGGAGTAGTATATTTTTTTACACTGTTTCTTTACATGTAGCAAGTCGATTCCACATAAATGGTTACCACTTCACTAGTCGTTTTCTTCATATCTACATTTTATTTCATTTTACAAATCTGGCTATATCTTTTTTTAAAAATCATGACTTCTAACTTTAATAATTTCTAAACTATACTCGCATGCCAAATAAAGGTGCCACGGTTCCGGAACCGGCGGTTACGGTTCGAAACCACCAATTCTAATTTTGGAAATTGCCGAACCGAAACCGAACTGCAAGGTGTTTCGCGGTTACGGTTACGGTTTCAATTTTGGTTTCGGTTCTGAATCGGCGTTTTTTTTACGATTTTTCATGGTTCCTAAGGTTTTCGGCGGTTTTTTGTGGTTCCGGCTCAGTTTCACGGTTTTCCAGTGATTTTTTGCGGTTCCGGCACGGTTTGGTTTGAAAATTTTGAACCTGAACCGAACCATGAGTCTAAAATCGACGGTTTTGGTTCGGAATCGTAACCACTGGTTATGGCTTCGCGGTTAACCGTCGGAACCATAAACCTTGGACACCTCTAATACCAACCAACAAATTCAAGACTTCGTTTCGATAATGAAAATATAAAAATTAATTCAAAATTATAGTTACGCTTCACTCCAAGTGGTGGATCCAGAACTTTTGACTTGGGAGTGCAATGGATAAATATACAACATTGCAGCGTCGGAGTAGTCAGACTCTTACCGCGACATTCAGCACCACATTGTCGGTGGCCGGTGATTAGTCGTCGGAAGGCAACGCTGCATTGTTTTTTTCACCTTTTTCCATCTTTTCATTTATCTCCCTCTATTTCTTTTATTATGATACTGAGCAATGTGTTGTTAATTAATTAGCTCTAAAATACGTATAATAGTTATGCATAATAGATGTTTAAATTGAATGGTAAGTGTGTAATTTTTTACTTCCTCCGTCCGTACTAGAGGCTTTTCCTTTTAAGTACTCATTTTTAAAAAAATAATACTACTAATAAATAGTTTAAGTTAAGAGATAATAATATAAAGTCTTACTTTACTTTCTCTCCACTTTAACTATTTGTTAAGTATGATTTCTTAATCATTCAGCTTATACTCAAGCTTAAATTTAATTCCCATGCCTACGAACTAGTAGAAGAAGACTTGTCGAGTCGGATACACGAAAACAAGCAAGCCTGTTGTCGAGTCTTAGCTCGATCTTGATGCCTGAGAATCCGTATGAGCGCACCGCATTTCTGGGCTATATGTTTGTTGATGAAAATGTAAATGTTTTAATTAGGAAATTTTCGATCCTAGCCATCTCTTATTGATAAATCTATTAGGAAATGTTCACTTTGAGGAATATACTTTGTATGAATATCATGTTACAAAATCGATATTTGCCAGAAAGCAAATTAATAAGCAACTAACTTCCTCCAAAAAAACACATTGGCCTCCAATTCCATCATCAGCGTAAGACCTCCACTGGAATGGTGGAGTTATAGACTCTTTCTTTGGCCTTGTTTGTCTGCACAAATAAACAACACAAAATTCAACAACAATGAATCAAACAAAACAACATCACACCAATCTTAAAAGTCTTAATTCATCTTACTTGATGTTCCCAGTTAGTCCGTAACATGATGATCGAAAGGCAGAAGACTTGCACCACCAACGCGCATATAATCCCCATCCACAAACCCTACAATGCACCAAACAGACAATCCAACCCTTATCAGTCACAATACTCAACCTTATAAGTATCTATCTATACCCATCTTTGATCTTTCAAGCCCACACCTTTCCTCCTATATGTGCAACGAAAGCTAGCAGAATGGACAGCGGGATGCCCACAAGATAATACGATCCCAGGTTGATGAACGCCCCCATTTTCTGCCATCCGCATCCTCTGACAGCACCTGCACAAAGTCACAAACCACCACCAACGCCCTCAATTTTGGCACGACCTTTTCGTATTTCATTACTTCTGTGGTAGGGAGGTTGATACCTGATAATACACACTGGAGGCCATCTATCAAGTTGGATGTAGCGAGAATAGGCATCATTGTTGCTACGTATGTCACAACTTCTGCCTCATTGCTGTAAGCATATCCCCACACATTGCGTATTAAAACAAGAACCAGCCAGACTACAACGCCCTCGGTGAGAGCTATTACTAGCACCACGTGCAGAGCTAGGCGCGCTGCCTGTGGATGCTCGGCACCAAGCTCGTTTGATATTCGTGTGCTGCATTGATCACATAAGAATGGAAGACTTGAACTATGCTCGAGAGAGAAAACATACTCTTGATTTTTTTCATTTCTTAACAAACAATCTTCAACAATGCATCATGTTTGATTTACCTGACAGCAGAACTGAGCCCAAACGGAATCATCCAAACCGTCGCAGCTGTATTAAGGCTGTGAAAAACATGAAAACATCAGTCTCAAAACAAAGTATATTCTCTCATAACTTCAACCGAAAATCTACCAGATGGAAAGAACAGATGTTTCCAGTGCGGGATTTGGAAGAAGACCAGACAGCAGAACCATCATCTCAAAAGACCAATTCTCCAAGCTGTTCAACACACCAAACATTCAGTGAAAAAAACCCCTAAATGTGATCATCAAGCTGAATTTTTGTATTAAGGTTTGAATCACTTAATTATTTGATTTTTGGATATTTTGCTGTACGACTGATCACTCACCAAACCATCATTGCAGAAGGGAGGCCTAGTCTGATGAAATTTAGGACATCGTGAAGGGCTTCTCTTGAGAATCCGGTCCAAGTCCGGGAGCAAGACGGAGAGAACTTGATATAAAGAGAGAGAAGCAGAACATTGAGCCAGTAGGATACACAGCTAGCCAAAGCAGCTCCCTTGCTACCAAGTCCAGACTTGAACACAAGAATCCAACACACAACAAGGTGCAGCACAGTTGTGATCCCGGAGCTTATCATCATTGGAAACACAATGCTCTGAGTCTGCAAGAACCTCACTTGGCATTGCAGTATGGCATATCCAAAGACACAGGGGATCATGTAGCGAGCATAGGTCCCGGCCTCCATGGAGATGGTAGGATCTTGACCTAATGCTTGGAGGATGGGACCGGTATTGGCCCAGACTAGGGCGAGGGGTATGCATACCAGGAGAAGAACAAACATGGCTCTCTGAGCGTGGATTCCGAGCATGTGGTATTGCTTGGCTCCATATGACTGACCACACAGTGTGTCTAAAGCGCTCGCCATTCCCATCTAGATGAGTAGGACATAAATCAAACTCTATGTTGGAAATAACAAAACATGGTAGGATAGTTTTTGTAAAATACAGGAAATATAAGATGGTTGAATAAGCAAATTAATCAATCCATTAAAGTAAACAGTGGATTAACTTGAATGTTTTTTTATCAATCCATCATATCCTATGAGCTATCACACAAAAAAAGTTGAGAGAAAGGAGCAATGTGAGTGAGTGCAGGGTGATGGTTTGCATCATTTTGCAGTGAATGCTCAGATAATCAATCCAATTGACAAATGTTTGTACATTTTGGAGACCTAGATTTGTGCAATCACTATCTTATTTAAGCAGTATACTAGTATTATGTACCAGCAAGCTAAAACCGGTGACGGAGGCGAAGGAGGTGGCGATGGAAGCACCAGAGAGGGCGAGCTCACCCAAATGGCCGACAAACATAACAGAAATTAGCTGCAAACAAAACTGCAGCAGAGAAACTGAAATCAGAGGTCCAGCCAGCCATAATTGCTTTCTAAGTTCTTCCAAAAAAGCTTCTTTGCTTTCAAAGATGGGAGTGAGACCATTTATCTTTTGTGAGGTTTGAGTCAATGGAGTCCTCAGAGTAAGAGAGGATGTATAGCTCTCCATCTCTTCACCGCTGCCTGATTATTGCAACTGCTATTGTCGCTATATATATAGATGCATTTCGCAAATTTTCTTGGAACGGAAAATCATTTTGAATGGAATTAGTAACTTCCGGGCACACTCTTCTTGACTATAAAGCTCATGATGAATATCAATTCATTTTTTTTTGTTTTTATAATATCTAGTTTAATACTATATATTAGTTTTATAATAGAATATGAGTATAATGAGTTAATAGTGGAGACCATTTACCAAAAATAGAAAAAAAACAAAGTGGACAAAATTTCATGGACGGACTAAAATGAAAAAACTGAATAACATTTTTTATTACGTAAATGGTACGTTCATTTTGTAACTAAATCCTGATGATTTGTTAATTGTATGGGATGGGATGAATATTAGAGTAAGGGAGTATAGTGTAGTGCACAAATTAGGGAAAATGATGATGTGAAAAGGAAGAGATGTATGATCGTTGAGTTATAAAATAAGGTGTTGATTGTGGATCACATAACATAATTAAAATGAAGTTGAGATAGTGTATCCGAACTTATGCAAAAAGAAAAAAAAATTAGGCTCACATATATGTGTGAGTCTAATTTTATTGTCTAAGTTGATTGACCAAAATGGCCAACCAATTTGGCTAGTCGTTATCTTGTATTATTAATTCTACTTGAATTTAAATTCAAATTCTCTATAAAAAAATTTCATGAACCCAAAATTCCGTTTTGATAATACAAATCAAAAGTATATTTCGTCAATCCACCTCAATAATACTTCTTCTCTCGTGCAAACCACACTAATCAAAATTCGATTTCTATTCTTTGATTTTGGTCAATTACACTATTACTAATTTAATCATATCGGTCAAACTATATCTCTTATTATCAACCATTATATAAGTAGTGTTGAAAATGAAGCAAAATGCAACACAAGTATACTCGTTTATGTAGAAAAAAGAAAACATAAGAGGAAGATCATAAACATAAATACTTGTCATTAACTCTATTTTTTGGAGACGAAAAAGTTAATACTCCTATCACATTGCTTAAAAAGCCTTGGATTGCAATAATTTTCAATAAGATTGAGTCATTGACACAAGCCTGCAGTGGAATATATCAAGGATTATGATAGGAGATTCTATATTAGATTTCAAAAAACAAATTCAGCAAATCAAAAGAAGATAAAGAAGGCAACATCAAAGAAATAATCTTTAACTTGCATTTCTCTTCTAATGCAAATAAATATAGCAAGAGAGAATGAATGTATATGTTTCTATACATTTAGCAAGAAACCAAGACATTATAACTCACAAGGCGTAAAGCATCACTAGCCAACACGATTACAGCGGACCCAGAATGCAGTTCCCCCGCTTCTGCCTCGGGCAACAGCGATTTCCTCATCAATATAGAACCAAATGAAAAATGGATCCGAATTGGTTGGCTCCCTTTCATCATCTCCTTTGAAACTAAACTGAAATGGATCGAGCGGCCCTACTTTTATCCGGATTTTTTCAAATATGAAGGCAAGTATTCTTTTCTTCCATGATAACCTGCCCTCAAAGCTCAGTGATCCAAGAGGGCCAAGATAAACTCCATTCTCTATCCTCTTTCCCTAAAATATTCATGTCAAAAAAATATTCATACATGTAAATATAAAGAGCAGTCTTTCTCCCTTTTTACAAACTATTTGTGCTACACTACTAGCATCTTTAAGGCCACCCAAAATAATTGACAAAGAAGTTGAGGAATTAACATCCATTTAAAGAGTAAATTCATTGACAGATTTTTTTTTTTGGCTTTGTGGTCTATCATAAGTGTGGAAAACATATCTAAGACTTTGTTTTATAGAAAGAAAATGGCCATATGAGTAAAAATGCCATCTAATGTCAAGAAACGTTGTTTTCAAAGGAACGGTGTGAAATTAACCCAAAACAGAGCCAGCAAATATAAACCATTGATCATTTAAATGACAGCAAACATAGTTAAACATAAAGGGTCCAGAAACTCACAGCTGCATCAAATCGCTGGATGGCTGTGATCGGGAAATATCTACCGCGAGTTAGCTTCTTCTGCCGGTTATCATATCAGCACCAAAGAGAAAAGAAATGTGAGCCTACACACACGATAAAGTAGTGACGGAACAAGTGCATAAAAGTAACATTGTAACAATAACCTCAGCAGTAAAAACGAGCATCCAAGTTCTTCCTGGTGACTCCGTTCCTCCTAGTGTTTGAAGAAACCTAGAGGGATCGATCTTTGCCTTCTCAATCACAGAAAAGGCATTGAGAATCTCTTCCTGTGGAACTTTTCTCGTTTTAGCTGCATTCTTAAGCACTCTAACACACTCCTCTACTTCCTGTACAGAATAGATATCCGTAACTTAAACAGTAGTAAGATCGAATATCTCATGACTAGCGGTGATTTGTGCTATCATCGGGTTAATACTTGTGTGTGCGTGAATATAATGTGAACTGAACATTGAATCATAGAGAAATATATACAAAAACAATTTTCTAACCAAGATTTTGAAGAAGTTACAAGAAAATGTTCCATCTCACATGAAGTACTAGCTGCTGAATTTGAAAATTTTGGGCAAACTAAGTCTCAAGTAAATACATTCTGGATATCCAATGTATTCTTGAGCCTAAATTTAATGAAATTATGCTTCGACTATTGGGTTATTATTATGCATAAGACAGAATGGATGATATGGACAAGGTCGAGAGATTGTGAATAAAGGTGGTACTCTAGCAAGCACTAGGTAAAATGAGAAGCGAAGGGTGCTCCCCTCGCGATAAAAACACTTATAAGGCAACATGGTGTGCTCCTTTGCAAGGTCTTTCACAAAAGAATGCGCAAAACATCGAAGGAATCGGTGTTGCATTTCCTTTACTTTCATTAAATCTGATGATCTCATATTCAATTCAAAGTGAAGACATCTTGTCCTTGGACTCACTTCTTCATAAATCATTTTAAATTGGATTCTTGCAAAAAAACCTCATCAAAGCTGACACAAGAGACTACAGACTAAATGATCAAAATCATCTAAGAGCATCCACAATGGGGCGTCCTATAGCCCTCCCTATAGGGCGCCCTATACTCCGCCACATCAACATTTTATCCTCTGCCCCATCCATCTGCTGTGGGGCGCCCTATAGCCCGCCCTATAAATATAATTTTAACTACTATTTTGTATTAATTTTTTTTATTTTTTATGTTTTCAAATGTGTCAATTATTAGCAAAATAAATATAAAAACACCATAAATTAAAGGAAAATCCTACATTCACTTAATTAAAAAAAGTTATAACTATAGGAAGGTATGAAGAGTGGAAATTGAGATAAGGAAGAGAGTGGAAAGTTGTGAAATGAAGTAAAAATGTGGTTATATAAATAGAAGAAATAAAAAAATGAATATGTGTGCATCGTCGGACCTATCGTCCTTATCCACCGTAATGGGGCGGAGGATAGGCCGGAGGATGCAAAAAATTGGTCATCGTCCGAGGAGGATGCATCGGGCGGGCTATCCTCCGCCCCATTGTGGATGCTCTAAACTGAAAGTTTTCAATTTTGTCTCCTAATCCCAATTCTCTGTGATTCTTTCCAATAATTCCTTCCACCAAGATTACTACTTTACTCTAAAAAGCTTCCAAATAGTTCCATTGAGAAACTCAATCAACATTGACATAAAAAAGTGATGGTGCCACGACTGAAATGAGGGATAGCAGCACAAACCATAGTTTCTGCAAATCAAGAGAAAGTAAAAGCAATTAAATAAGCACCTTATCGAGCTGTGGTTGTTCCTCGGCGATAAGTGATGGTGTGGTGGAGATTTGGGGCTCGCCATCAACAGTAGCTCTGAGACGTTGTAGAGAGGAGAATGTGGGAGTAGTTGTTTTGTGCACAAGTTTAAGGTTGAAGGGTGTGCGAAGAGAGCAGATGGAAGGCGTGGGGGAGTGTGAAGGAGAAGAAGCCGTGAAGCTATTGAGAAGAGAATAAGCCATAGCCACCCACATACTGCCGATATCTCACAATTTTCATTTTATCATAATTGCCTCAAAAATCAAAATATGCTCTCAAGCTCTATACAAAATTAACATCTCACATGTCAGGTTTTTATGAACATTATCAAATGAAAACTCAACAATAAAAACTTTACATTTTATTGGTGAAAGTGGTTGAGACTAATAGTTCATATCAATTTAACTTGATTAATTAAATAAGTTGTTGAGACTAATAGTACAAATCCGTTTAATTTGATTAATTAAATAAGTCATTTTATACTGCAAAATTATGAAAAATGATTATTAATTACAGTATTAAATGTTTGCTTGTCGAATTTGCACGGATTAAACGCTATAAATATCTTAATTAAAGTGCCCTTGTGGTACAAGCTTTAATATTATTTTTAGTTACTATCTGATGAAATTTTGAGATCAAATAAACTTAAAGAAAGGACAATAATACTAAGGGCATCCACAATGGGACGCCCAATGCGTGTCATCGTCCACCCCATTGTGGGTGCCCGCCATCGTCCGCACCCTGTCCACGCCCGATGCATCGTCTTTGGTTGTAGCGCGGACACAACTGCGGACGATGGCCTATCGTCCGCGCCATTGTAGGCTCGGCGGACGATGGGCGCGGACGATGGCCTATCGTCCGCGCCATCGGACGCCCCATTGCGGGATCGCCGGACGATGGTCGCGGCCGCGGAGCAGATGCGCATGCCTATTCGACGTCGGACGTCTGTCCGACGCGACCACGCGGCAGCTCACCAACGTCTAGTTGAAGACTATTTTGCCGATCAACCACGGTGGGGATCGACTGTTTTCCGCCGGCGGTTTAGAATGCCGCGTTACCTATTTCTCAGCGTTGTCCGGACGTTGTCGTCACGTGATGAATACTTCACGTATCGGGAAGACGACATCGGCAGACCCGACCTTACACCGTTGCAAAAGTGCACGGCTGCACTCCGTCAGTTGGCATACTGCACCACAGCGGACATTTTCGACGAGTACCTCCACATCGGGGAGACAACAGCCCGGGAGTGCTTGAAGAGATTTTGTAGGGGAGTTGTGGAGGCCTACGACGACACATATTTGCGCAAGTCGACTGTCGCTGATTGCTTGGGGCCGATGAAGATGCATGAGACGGCGCACGACTTTCCTGGGATGCTAGGGAGCATCGACTGTATGCATTGGGAGTGGAAGAATTGTCCGACGACGTGGAGAGGCCAATTCACTAGTGGAGACAAGGGCAGCCACCCGACTTTGATCCTCGAAGCCGTCGCTGACCATCAGCTCTGGATCTGGCATGCGTACTTCGGCGTAGCCGGGTCGAATAACGACATCAACGTCCTCAACTCCTCCACCCTCTTCGCCGAGCAATGCAACAACAACGGCCCGAGCATCGATTTCACTGCCAACAGGCGCCGATACCACATGGGGTACTACTTGGCCGATGACATATACCCACGGTGGCCTGTTTTCTGAATACGATCAGCTGCCCAATGGGTGAGAAGATGGTTTTATTTGCGCAAAAGCAGGAGTCGATGCGGAAGGATGTCGAGCGGGCATTTGGTGTGCTCCGATCACGGTGGACAGTTGTGAGAGGGTCGGCTCGTCTTTGGTTCAAGGAAATCATCGCCGACGTCATGTATGCGTGCATTATCATGCACAACATGATAGTCGAGCATGAAGGTGGGAGCATCACCGAGTGGAACGATGATGACGGTGCATCTAGCTCGTCCAGCATGGCGACCGAGGCCCCCGCTAGAGGATTGCCGTCGGGCTTCGACGAGGTTCTAGCTAGACAAGCCTCAATGCGCATCCAACAAGATCATGCGCAACTCATGAACGACATGATTGAAGAAGTGTGTGCCTGTAACCGTCGTCGTTGAGTTTGCGTATTTTTTTTAATTCGTATTGTAATGTATTAATTTTGTATGTATGAAATGAAGTTTTTTCCCAATTTTTTGTTATTTAAATATTCAAATAAAATAAAATGTATAGGGCGCGCCACAGGGCGCGCCTTAAGGTGCCCCATTGCAGGTGAGAGTAGGAGGATAAAACTGCTGGTGTGGTGCGTCATACGGTGCGCCTTAGGGCGCCCCATTGTGGATGCCCTAATTAATCACTTTTACTCAAACTTGCATATTGTTTTGGTCGAGGGTGAGATTAATACAAGCTTTTAATGGGTAGGATATAATAGTTTATTGGTTTATTATGTTTTGTACTCTCAACTTCATTTTATTAAAAATAATCAATTAGATATAATTAATTAGAAATTTAATAAATATGTATGGACTATTGATTCCGATTAAATATTTAACTTAGATAAAAATTTTGATATTGATATGCACATAAAAAAGTGAGATTTTTGCAGCAACTTAAATACTCTCTCCGTCAATTAAAGATGACTCATTTTTCTTTTTAATTTATTCAATACAAAAAGGACTCATTATTAAAATTGAAAACTTATTTATCTCTACTTTATTCTCCTCTACTTTTCTCTCTTTAGCTAACAAGCAAAATAAAACTGCATAAAATCATATGGCTCGAAGGAAGTACTCTTTTTCTTGTCTCAGATTCCAAAGTGCAAACCTAAACAGTTAAAAGAACTACCAAGATTCCATTTTGAGTTGCCTGTAACTCAGTTCGTTTGATTTCTCGAAAGGGGAAGGAAGCACCGGCCAAGTCTGGGCTTATACCAACTAATTTAGGGATTAAAAATCACAGTTCGAATGTGGTTCGTCAATTTCTTTTCCTTTTTTTGTGTTTTTGTATAGCGTTTTCCCAATTTTGTGTGTAGAATGCGTGATTAAATGCTTCAACTATGTATGTTAGTTTCTAAATTTGGTTTAGTATTGTGGGATTCCCATCAAATTTAGTTAGTGGCTCAGATTCTAATTTCCATTGGTGAGCTCCAACTGTTTGATTAATTTCCACACTGGGCTTCCTTTTTTCTTGTGAGAAATTATTCAATTTTCTTAGCTGTTGTTATGTTGAATGCGTGGTGATAGGGATTTTTGGAGGAGGCATAAGAGAAAAGTGTATGTTGCACTTGGAGCTTTTGGGGGCGGGTATGTACTGTACAAGCTCTACGATGCTCGGAGACGTAGTCTTAGTGCTCTGCAGAGGCAGCTTGCTGATGAGAGAGAAAGCGAGGAGCTCATCAAAGCCCAGTTAAGATCAGCTAACCCTTGTGCATTTGTTTGTTATTGCTACTAAAGAAGCTTAATACTCATTTATTTTTTTTGTTGCTTGGTAGAATACAAGCGCATTTTCAGAGCGTCCAGAGAATAGCCGACACGGCAACGATGCCTCATGTGATGCATTACTTAGATATTCATTTGGCTGAGAGCTTGGACCTCACACCTTTGACAGAGAGATTAATTCAAGGAAAGGACCAAGCAACTGCTCTAACCAAAACAGAGAAGCTTGAACTATGGGACAGACTTAAAATATTGAGTATGTATAAAATACTTTCGCTCATGTAACCTGTATGTCTTTATCTAGACCATTTCATTAATTTTTTTTATCCATTGGCTGTGATGTTTTACAGGTTTTACAAAAATGGTATCATCTATTTGGGCGTTGACTATGCTGTGCCTCTATATCAGGATTCAAGTCAATATCTTAGGGAGACATCTATATATTGACACGGCACGAGGTCTTGGAAGTTCTCATCTGCTTGTAAGAATGATGCTATCTTTAGTAAAATTGAGAACACTTTTATTTTTACCAATTGATGTGTGTTAAGCATTACCAATCTGGCCTATTTGTAGAGGAGAAGGTTTTATGTGTTGTGTGCCATGTGTCTTCAAAAATGTTGTATTATTATCAAGCTAATTTCTTTATGCTAGAAAATATTTCAGAAACGTCTTATAGTTGGGCCGGTTCTTATATTTACTTTATGTTTTATATGTCTGATGTTCAAAGTGACTTGAATCATTATTCCAATGGTCTCCCTGTAGCAGGACAGACAAATTACATCTCTCGAGCATTTTATTATTCATAACCTTTTAGGTAGACTTATCCAACTTGTTAAGTGTACAATTTTTTAGAACAAAATCTAGTTGATATGAGTATGAGTAGATATCTGATGCGCCAAACCCAAGTTGATATTGGATGAATCTTTAATATGATCGATTGACCATGCTTTAGGAAGGGTATATGGTTGTTGTTATTATAAAACAGAGAAGACCCCGCTTTTCACCAAAACGTGCTCTAACCAGCCCTGTGGCAGTCACATTAACAGCAGTCGATATTGTTGATGCTCATTATTTGACGTGGGTCATATTTACCACACTCTCTCAAAGATAATTCAATGTTTTAAGTAAATATTATTCCTCTTTCCACCAAAAGTATGGCACCGGTTTTCATAAAATGTGTGGTAGATATTTTGTTATTGTAGAAGTGTCTCACCCAGGGAAAATAGTGGGTTAAGATGGTGGGTCATGGTTCATTGTTTGTGAATAAGGAGTATTAATAGAGTAAATCATAAGCAGTGTGGTTTGTTAGAAGTGCTCTCACTCTTTGTGGACACTGGATGCGGGAAGCCTGATTAGGCAATTGTTGCACGCTCTTGGTGGACGGAGCAATTACTTTTTTGTGCTAAATTTTTCTCTGAGTGGTAGAAGTTGCAAGATACCCAACCCCCACAGTTAAGCTATGAATTTAACATTTGTGTGCAGACCACATTTCTTATAATGGCTCTGTTTTAACCAATAACCACCAAAACAGTACTTACTTACATCTGCATTGGAGATGTCCAATGTTATATGTTCCTTGTTCCTTGTGTGTCTATTGTATTTCAAGATATGTTTCATCTACTTCTTAATCTCTTTTTAATGGTGCTAAACATATGTAATCTTATTAATGCTGTAGCCTACTCTGTTTATGTATATATAAGAATGGCTCATCTATGTGATCCAGGATGAAGCTGAAATGATTGACAAGAATGATGAACAACAGTTTTTGGCCTGTGCTGATTATCTTTCTAATCGTGGTCTGCTTTCTTTGATATCTGATACAGAGGCTGTGACATCAGAAGTACTCAAGGGGTATGTATGCCTTTCTATGCATGTAATATGAGATTAAAGATTTCATTCCCCCCCCCCCAAAACTTTCCTAAATTTTAGGTTTATGCTGTTTCATTGCATTCACTATTCATCTATATGCCTTCTCTGCTCTTCATATTGTATTTTTTTTCTATATTTTCTAGCATTTCTTGCAAAAAGGCATCACAACTTGACAGATGGTTAAACTATTGCTATCTTGTGACTATTTATTATTTAAAATATTTTGAAATCCATCTAATTGAACTGTTTATTTCCTGGAATTTCACATCTTTGCTGTAATTATGCCAAGGCAGCGGATCTAAAGAACAGCTGATTCAGTTGGAATTTATAAAGAGTTATTTAATTGGGTTTTTAAATCTATTTAGTTCTTATCTGAATTGATCTTTAAGAGGTGTCATCAATGGGACAATTGTGTGTAGTACCCTCTTATGATAATTGCAGGAAGTTTAAGAACTCGAGAAATCATTAGGTAGAATTGGAGTTTTCTGGTTTTAATCTCCGAGCGACTTACAATTATAAATTTTCAGTATGCATATTCTTCATTCTGTTATTGTAGTGATAGATTATTAATAATGCAATTGTTTGGGATTTTTTCCTCATTTGTAATAAATCTATGTGATATCTATCATGTCACGAATTTGACACTTCCATCTATAAGCGAAGATACGAGTTATATGCAATATTGATTAAGTTTGTAATTTTGTCCTTATCTCTTTCAAATAAATCTGTTTTAAATTTCAAATTTAACTTTAGCACGGTTGGAATTAGCTGTCGATGAAGAAAGAAAGTTAGAAAAAATAAAGTACTCTGGCATGCAATGGGTAGCTGTACCCACCTTGGGAACCTGATTAGCATATGACCTTAAACATCAGCTTATAGCACGGCTGGAAAAACAACAAATTCACTTGTTAACCCATTGAGTTAGTGTGGAAGAGTATTATTTTCCAATTTCCTTTTATGGGCTATGGAGTTGCAGACGATATAATATCCCATACGAATTTTTGGGGTTAAAGATCAGTGCTACTAGAACTTGCTCACTTGGTGGTGAATAGTTTTACTATGCCTTGATTTTCAATATTCTTTATATAATCTAGAGAGTGAGTTATAACTTGTACTCTTATAATCATAATGTGCTACTCAACTAGTTGAAAGTTATTTTTTATTCTGCTGTCCGTATTCTGGCATTTCAGTCTTATGTATATATATATGTTCTTTTATGTGTGCTTACCTTGCTGCTTTTTTATGAAGTTTCTTTAATTCGCTGTTCTTTGTTGCACCTTTAAGGCATTTGGTTTAGTCTTGACTATGTTATGTGGATATCCTTAAGCTCCAGTGTATATGTTGAAATCTTGATCTGACACTACGAATAGGTAGCATCTGGATACTCTATACCACTCTTTAGTCTCCATGTCTGAGAACCATGCCCGATTCCTATTACATTGTTTCTTGAATCCTAGTCATCTCAGGCAATAAGTGTTTTTGATATCAAAAGTGATTATACGATATTACTTTTTTATTTGCAGAAAACACCTGAAAGATATCTTCAGCACTATGTTAGTTCACGATGCTATTATACACATATTGGAGACTTTAATGATTAGGCATAGCCCCAGTCAGTGGGTGGGTTATCTGATGCCTGAAGATGGCGATGTTTACAAATTTGTTGCGCCATCCAACAGCGGTGGATCAGATATCTCACATGTTACAAAATTTGAGTTGCTCATTGGGGAAACACGCGCAGTGTTGTCAAGGTACAGCTTTCGACTTCAGCATCTTATTGAACTTGGTTGCACACTATGTATTTGTTTTTGCATCTGAGTTTTACAAATCCATCATTTGAAGAGATGTTTAAGAAAAACTGAGCGAGGGACCTCCAAATTGTACAGTGCTTCCTTTTGAATACGTTCAATACATTGCTGTTGTTGGGTTTAGTCTTACTTTGTGCTGTAAATTTGCATTCTCTTCCTTGTGTTGTTTCTCTAACAGATGCTGAATTTACATTATGATGATGTCCTTATTTTATGTGTTCTCTTTGTTCGGACAGTGCTGAGTTTGCCAATGTTGTCGAAATATCTCTAAGAGCAGTGGTGAATGCTGTCTTGGAGGATCTAAACAGCCATTGCGGCAAAAACAATTTGATGTCCGGGATGCCACTTGCCAGACTCGTGCCGAGGATAGCTCTTATGGCTCAACAGCTTCTTACGGAATCGAACAGAGGTAGGTACATCCAAATGATTCGGAACATACCTGAAGTCGAACAATTCTTCACCCTTTTATACTCGAGCACGCCCGCATAGAGCAGAATCACCGTCTCAGTTTATGTGAAACATGACAAAGTTAATTCAAGTATGTGGTGATGATGTACAAGGTTTTAAAGAGAAGACATTTTTTGTTGTAATATCTTCTTGCAAATGTAACCCAGGGCTATTTGTTTAATTAATTTCAGTTTCATTGGTGATTTTATAGTCTTTTTTTTGCAACAGCTTTTTGTTTAAGAAATACTAGTATTGATTATTTTTATGTATCCCAGTTTAAATTTCTCATGAAATAATATGTTAAATGCCATCTACAGATACATGCAAAAGCAAAAAACGCATTGTGGGTTTTAAAAATTATTTATGTTCCATTTTACATAATTCGGGAACAAAAATGAGTCATGGCTGATTATTTAGGTGGATTAGAATTTTATTTAGGTGGGCTTTTTTGGTTAACTTTTTTCCCTTTCTGTTTTGGTCCGTTCCATAAAAATAATTTATTCTATTTTGCTAACTTCTTTCTCTTTTATTAGGTGAGCTCAATTTTTCATTAACAATACTCCAATTACTTTTTATTCTATCTCTATTTTATTTTATCAATTGTGTATTAAAATATATTTTATCCCAAAAGTCTCTATTTTATATAGAACGGAGGGAGCTATTTAAAGGGATATGTGCAGAAAAAAATACCTCACCGTCCGCAAAAAATAGTAATATTGAAGAAATTATTTTATCTCGAAATCATCATACCATTTCTTTTTTATTCCTACATAATAATATAACCAATAATATCAAAATTAATTTGTAATTAAATTTAAAATATAGAGACATTATGCTCATGTACAATGTATTCATTTTTTTTGTTTAACCACAGGTGTAACGAATCCGCCTTCGATTAATCCTGCTCGACCGGGCTTAAGGCTGAAAATCTTCCAGTGGGTGGCGGGGTTTGAACCCGTGACCTCAAGATTACCACAGCTCCGCGCTGCCAACTGTTCTTTTAATATATTAGCAACTCTAAATTTTTTAACAACTAAATGTGACACAAGTAACAAACGCTTCTTCTATTCACACTAAACTTTATCCGCTTCGAAAAAAAATTACCCTTCATTATTGCAACAATATAACATTTACGCAGTAAAAAAAATAGTAGTAGTGGTAGTAGTAGTAAAGATAAATGTTTACCTAGGGATATACTGATTCCACATGTGATATATATATCGCAAAATACAGAATGGCATTCCCCATTCCATTATGTTAACACGGCAACTAATATTTAATGCAGTTTCCAATTCCATAATGTTAGACACGGTATTTAATATATAGGATGAACTTTTAAAATGCTGATAAACGATTTTTAAACTTTACATTTTTGAAATTTGCCTTAATACATCTTCAACCATTTGCATTAAATTCAAATTTATTTAAATGTAAATATATCTTAGTATATTAAAATTTCTCTCTGTCCAAAATTAACAATTCCAATTTGATATTTTTTATTATTCGTGAATATTATTCAATTCTTTTTACTACTTTTAATTAATTTTATATCACTCACATTTATTATAAAATTAAGTACATATACTTTATCAATCCCCTACAAATAGACTAATTTTGTAATGATATAGGTTTTAATGAGTATTAGTAAGAGAAATACAGAGCAAAAAAGTGTAATTGCCTCATTTTTTGCAACACGATTTATCATTGGTAATCTTCGGGAATTGCAAGTAAACAATCTTATTGATGGATTATTGACCGACATTGGCTTGTATCAAAAATTTTTTATCAACGAACATGAATAGTTGGAAAAGTTAGTGACAGATTTACCGTTGCCTTACTCCATCATAAGCCCAATCCCAGAGTTGAAGCAAAGATTACTGAAGAACTCCGTCAGTGATAATTGATTGCATTTGTGGGGCCGATGGATGAAGTTTATGTTATAAATTTACAATTCAAGTACTCAAGAGCATATATATATATAATACGGTATCTTTGAACAACATGTATTTCACGTAATTTAACTAGAGTAGTTATTGGATCGAAAACTTACATTGACGATCCATAGCGGAAGCGATTAGGGAAGAAGAAAACTTCATTGAATTCTCTTGGATTGAGTGGCCGCAAATCCAAGGATTTGTTTCTCTTTTTCCCCATTTATGTGTATTCTGTCATGTATGTGATTTAATAATATCACCACTTTATTATACCGAGAGAGAAAAACCTTAATTATCAAAATGATTAATACGCCCTTTCAATTAAAGTAGTTAGTTAAATAGTGTAACATGTCTATAACTTGACAAATATAACATGATATATCCATTGCATTTAGGATTCAGTCACATGCCACACATTTTAGACATAAAACATAAAAGTTATAGTTTGTCAATAATTATGTGCACACGTTTCTTTTTTCTTTTTTCGTTCGTGTAATTAAATACAACATCTTACTTTCAGCTACCATATCAGTAACCACTAAATTAATAATCAACAAAATAGAAATTAAGATGTATAAACCTAAAAGGTATTGGTTAAAAGTAACGACTAAAGTATTAAGTTAAAAAAACGCACATAATATCAAGTTCGCAGTTAGTTTATGAAACATGTTATATCTATGATATTTGTTAGGTGTGTGAGTCGATTGGTGGGCTTGTTGGGACTTCATGAACTATTTCACCATCTCTTGCATCATCGGAAAAGGATTTTCTATCTTTACTCTTTGCTAATGCTAGAATTCGTGATGCATTTCATGTTGCAATTCGTGACACATTTAATTAAAGGAAATGAGTGCAGTAAAATTCAATGGTATTACACCAAAAGCTACCACTCTTTGCACGCATTCAAAGCTAATGTTAGAAATGAAGGCAACGTTAAATTCAGAGATGGTGATGTGCTTCGAAAACAAGTGCTTGTCAGTTTGAATTTAATTTGAATGGAATCTAATTCATGTGCTGTAAAATACTAGTACTACCAAGGCCAATTTATAATACCCTATCCCTATTTACTCTCTTCTTATCTCTATTGCCTCCTCCCTCCATATATGCTCCTCACACCCATCTCACTCACTCACTCACTCACTCACAAGGGTTACTTCAAAACCCACGTTTTCTAAAGGCTAGAAAAAAAATATCTTGGTCTTCATTTCTTTCTTCAAGGCAGAAAGCCCTAATTTCTCTTTTTCTTGCTTATTTCAGATATTTTATTCTAAGAATATCTGCTTTAAGCTTTGATATCACCATGTTTTTCACAAGAAAGAGCTTTGATATTCTATTCTATTCTAATTTGAGGTATGGAAGTAGAGCTCCTTGAAGTCCAATAGAAGATCTTGCAGGGAAAAACAAGCTGTTGATCTATGGATTCCTCAGCTCCATAAAAAAAAAATTATAGAAATTGGAATGATTTGTGGATTGTATATGTCAGGAGCTTCTGTTGCCCATGTTTGAGCCTTCTTTGGATTGAAGGGGGCTCTACATTTTTTGCCTTCAATTAATTTATATTTACACTCTTAATTAATTTCAGTCTTGTAGCTACTCCTCCTAATGCTTTTGTATGTTTTAGAATTTTGTTGCTTTGTGGTTTGTTTCTCCGTTGACACTTGTGTTGTTATATTCAACTCTAGTCTAATGACATTTCATTTTATCCTGTATGGAAACTGAATTTCTTGAAAATCATGAAAATGTCTCCTTTTTAAAATGGGCTTTTTGCTATTTTTGGTTGTGGGTGAAAGTCAAATTCTTGAATTGAGGCATTTTTTGTTCAATAGTTTAGGTAGATTTGTCTCCTATGTTTTTGTGTTTGTTTTCAGTGGGTAGTAAATTTGCTTTGGATTTGTGGTTGGATCTTACCTTCTTTAGGCAATCTGCAACGTTGTCTCTTATCCGTCTCTTAACCGTTTCATCCCTTAACTATTCATAGGCCTCAATAATCTGCCAACGTACAACAACATTCACCTATATCCATGAGCAGCAACACACAAAACGACGCCGTCCACGCCAATTCAAACCATGTCAAGCTCCGGTGTTGATCCGGCCAGTTAGCCCCGGCCCGGGAGGCTGATGCCCTGTAATTGAGCAGGCAGAGAATCACTGCAGCGAGTAGAATCCCGATCAAATCAGCAACCGCATCCTTGGCAGATGCACCAGCTGATTTGAAATAGCCCAATTCGTCGGCAAACTCCTTAGCGGCGCCGGCAGCAAATGATAGGAGTGATCCGATCCAAATGCTGCGGCGGCGGAGGAATGGGTAGCGAGTCCCAGCCGCGAGTAGAGAGGAAACGACGGAAATGAAGAAGCAGAAAAGAACGTCATACAGCGGCCAACCAGTCGTAGCCGTTTTCCATCGAGCGGCAGCTGCGAAACTTGTGCTAGCCTGAAGATTTAGCAACTAACGTTACTAATTTTTTTTCCTTGAATCAAATGAGATAATCTGTCTGCTAATCTTTATAGTGGTTTAATCACCAAAATATGATTTTCATACTTTGTTGTTTTGGAGAAGAAACCATTTATGTTTTACGTTAATTAATTTGCTTATTCTATACCAGAAAAAAATACATCGAATTCATGGGGTATCAAATTCTCAATTTAGAATATATGACTTAAACACAAAAACATTAGCTGCTAAAACAGAGGCAAAGTATGAGATTTAATCCCGATCAAAAACAAAATTTTAAAATTAAATAGCTTCCAAGTTCAAGACCGACAACCAATACTCATGCTAATTAATCTTGCTGATCAACTCATTTATCTTATCCTTCCTATTTCCAGAATCTCCTCCATCTTCGAACCTTTTCTTCTTTCCTTGCAGCACCTTTTCCGGATTGTTCAGCACAAAGGGGCAGAGGAAACTGGTGACTGACTTGAAATGGGGACCAACAACAACAATCTCATTCACTATGTCTTCTATGCATATGATGCTATGCTTACCCAATTCCTGCAACAAGAATATTATCGTGTTAAAATTTCTTACCAACCGATCGATCCACTGGGAAATGACAAATATAACTAGCTGTACCTGTTCCACAATGTTGTTATCGGTTAAAGGAATCCTCTCCTTGCCGACTCTTACTACACCTTTCTTGTAGATCAAGTCCTTTACACTCTTCACATTGGGATATCTACACCACAAACAATATATGCTTCAGACTCATGAATTGAGAACTAAGTTGCTGCAGGAAATTAATTGAGCTTTCTTCACCAGAAAGCTCACTGTTCAGCTGGACAAAAAAGAAGCAAACTTTGAAAGAAATGGGAGCACAAGAAAGATGGTAGCCATCATGGAACTGACTTAGGATGTTTAGCATTACGTTGTGCAAGGTATTATATTTAAGACTTAACACATGTCTACAACTGATTAAGCACCAGGCTTCAAGAGAATCAAATTCAGTTATTGCAAAAGTTATGAGCAATGATGATACAATAACTAAAGCACAATTTTCATACTGCTACAAAAGTAAAAAAATGTTCTATTTGACTAAGACACACATGTGATGGGAGAAGGATAGGCAAAAGACTTGGCCTTGAAGTCATCAATTCTTTTACCACTTCAATAGCACATTTCCGTCATCCATACATACATATGAAATGAATAGTTGCTCTGTAAAAGTTACCAAAGAATTCCAATTTGTGAATCTAAATTATTGAGGATAGTTAATGGACTTCTAAAGCAAAAAAAACAAAGTATGATAGGAATATGCGAATGACATACCCATAAGTTACATACGGCTCCACCTTTTCCAACATTTCCATTATTCCTGCACTAGCCTTCACAAATACTCCAGTCCGTATTTTCCTTAATTTCAAAGCATACAGAATCTTCCGAGTTTTTGGATGCATGTCAGTTTTTCTGGAAAAAAAAATTCGACACTCAAGACACTTGTAAACCAAAAACAACAAGCAACACAAGCATGGTTATTTAAGCTGACCCTCGTATGCGAATGACAAACAAAAGATTGGATTCCGGTGTTACTGATGCTGATCTGATTCGCTTCCCCCTACTCTTCATTTGAACTAGGTCCAATTCCTGGAAGCAAAACAGCAGATATGAACAACCCTAACTCTTATACATGACCAATGAAGCTCTTCAGGAAAATCAAATTCGCATATTTCAACAAAATTGTTTACAGCAAGCTCATGACAACATCAAAACCAAGTTTTAACACAGAAAGACAAACGATATACTAACATTTATAATTTAAGATACCTTCTACTTTAAACAATCGACCAAAGATATCCCAACATATAAGTGCACAAAAAGAAGAAAACACACACACACATAAACTTTCACCTTTGAACATCCAGAAAATCGGCAGACTTGGAAGATACAATTATACAACACACATATGAGAGAAACGAAAAATAGCAAAGGCAGTGTTCTTACCTTATCGCGATATTCTCGGATGAATTGCTCGGGCTTCTTGATGATAAAATTGCCGGTTTTCTGACGCTTAGCCCTCTCCTCCTGCTGGAGTTTTCTTCTAACTGCCCACTGTTCATTAGTCTTCCTCTTCTTCAGCACAACCTCCGGTATGTAATTTAGAGCCGCTGGGGCCGCCTCCTCCGTCGCCATTTTTGTATTTTACTCGACGAAATTAGCGATAATGCAAATAGAAGAGAGAATAATTGGAAGAGAAACAATCGATTTCGAGGAACTACGGCAGACGTTCCAGCATCGACGGCGGGAGAGTTAAGAGAGGGAGTCCTGTCTAAACCCTAATAAACCGAGAGGAAGGATAAAGTGTGAAGTTGAGCCGAGTTCAATTCGATTAATGGGATTAAGTATTTCATTTAGGCCCAATCTGTTCATTTGAAAGAAGCCCATTACCCAAAGTAGATTCTTATAAATTTAACAATATTTCAAAATAGGAGTATTATATATTTATATATACACATTAATTATCGAACAAATTTTGAAAAGGGGAAGTGATTAACAGACGATTAGGGTGGGAAATTCCACAATTATTAGTTTACTGAATTCTGACTGTAGCTAGATGATAGATAATTATGAATGTGATGTGCCAAAAGCAAATGTGATCATGCCCGATTATTCAAACTATTTTCCCATTCTTTTATTGAACTTTTTATTTTTTTTTATTATCTACTGGAAAACATCAAATTATGTTAAAATACACATGTAAATAACAATTTCAGTGTCTTAAAATGTGGGTCGGATAATGATAAAAGCTTATGTAGTAGTAATATTTTAACGACGATGTCTTATTGATTTCCGGATGTATTAATTAATTACTACATCAATTACTATTAATTTCAATTTTGTTTTCATGATTTTGTAATTATATTTGCAATATATATCCACGACCTTTTGAATTGGAATAAGACTAAGAATTCATTGTACTTAAAATTAAATGAGTTTAAATTAAGAGATTACAAAATATAAGTGTTATATCACTACATGACCAAATGGTCCAAATCTCATATGAAAAGTGTTGTGTGAAAGAAAGTGATATGTATTCGAACATGTTATGTACATAGAGCTATTAAAAGTGGTGTATATTTGTTTAACCAAATTTAGCTCAAAATATAAATCAGTCTATAGTTCTATAATATACTTATACTCCTACGAAGTTGGTCCTTGTCACATAATGTAAAACATACATATACAATAGAAATAAAGCACTCATTTTTTTATAATAAGTTGTTGAATTTTAATCATTTAATTAAACATATTCAAACTTGCATTTATAGTACATAAGCTGTGAAATGAATCGGCAGTATTCAAACTCAAATGCAATTCCAAATTCACAACGCAAGAAACAACAATGCACACATCTTTTAACGTGGTTCGATCGAAATGATCTACGTCTACGGGAGAACTCTAGTATCCTTTGTATTGATGAAGATGAACAAGAATTACAGAGATTACGCACGCAAGAATCTATACAAACACACCACCACACAGCATCTACACAAGTTGAGCAAGCTAAAACTCAGTAGCTACACAACTAACCGACGCCAAAGCCAAAGAATGAACGATTCCAATCGACACTCTCTAGATCGAAGCTCCTCTAATCTTTCTTCCCGATTGAGGATTATCTTTCGCTCTCTTCTTCTTTGATCTCTCTTTGGTGAATGTGTATTTTTTTCTCATACTCATGCGGTTATTGTGTATCAGCTTTATAGTTCACACTCTAACCGAATTTTGCAAGTCGTGATCCCATGGAGTGATCTGCACGTGCACCCTCATGAAGTAACCGAATTAACTAACTCTCTTCACTTCATGTTGTGAGACACATCAATGCAACAAATCTCCACCTCGTCTCCAACATCAACACTTACTATCATGTCCTCCAACACCCCATTCCTTCTATCTCCTCAGAATGTTCACCAACTCCAAACAATAAGCAAACTTTGAAGCTGGTATTAAATTTGTCAGAGCATCAACTGGATTATGCTCAGTCCCTATCTTCTTTATCTCTATCACATCCTTCTTGACTTCATCACGAATGAAATGCAACCGCACATCTATGTGCTTGCTCCTATCATGAAATGTCTGATGTTTTGATAGACATATCGCATTGCTGCTGTCACAATTCACTGTAACCTTTCCTTGCTCTTCTCCTAAGTCTCCCAACATTCCCTTGAGCCAGAAGCTTTCTTTCACTGCATCTGTAAGTGCAATGTACTCAGCTTCCATCGTAGATAAAGCCACTATAGATTGCAAGTTAGATTTCCAAATCACAGCAGATCCAAACATGGTAAATATATATCATGTCTGTGATTTTCTATTATCCTTGTTGGAGGCATAATCTGAATCACAAAACCCTTCAAGAATATCTCTGGTCTGATCTCCAAATCCCTTGTACATGATACCATAATCTGAGCTCCCTTTCAAGTATTTCAACAACCATTTAAGAGCCTGCCAATGGACCTTTCCTGGATTGCTCATGTATCTACTTGTGAGGCTTACAGCATGAGCCCAATCTGGTCTAGTGCATATCATTACATACATTACACTTCCAATGATGTTAGCATATGGGATGCTCTTCATCGCATTCTGTTCTTCCTCAGAATTTGGACTCTGGCTTGCACACAATTGAAATTGCTGCCACAGTGGTGTTGAAACATTTCTTGATTCACTCATTTGGTATTTGTTGATCAGCTTCTCAATATAGTGTTGTTGACTCAACCACAATATCCTTCTCTTTCTGTCTCTTATGATATCAATGCCCAAAATTCTTTTAGCTACTCCCAGATCTTTCATTTCAAATCTGCACTTGAGGTCATTCTTCACTCTTTGAATTTCATTGATATCTGATCCTGTGACTAACATATCATCTACATACAAGAGTAAGAAGGCTACTGATTTTCCATCCCTTTTCTTCATGTACACGCAGCTATCATATTTGGAACTTTCAAACCCAATCTTCTTCATATGTTGATCAAACTGCAGATTTCACTGTATGTTGGACTGCTTGAGGCCATATATGTTTCTCTTCAGCAAGCAAACTTTATTTTCATCCCCGGTCTTTACAAATCCCTCTGGCTTTTCCATGAATATACTTTCCTCAAGCTCACCATGTAAGAATGCTATCTTAACATACAATTGATGCAGCTCCCAGTCATTCTTTGCCACCCAAGCCATAAGCATCCTTATAGAGCTATGCTTTACTACTGCAGAGAAGATCTCATTATAATCAATTCCTTCTCTCTGATTGTATCCCTTAGCCACTAGTTTGGCTTTGTATCTGATCCTATCTCCTTCAAAAGCCTCTATTTTCTTCTTATAAATCCACTTGCATCCAATAAGTTTCTGCAGCTTCTTTCTGGTAACAAGGATCCAAGTTTTGTTTTTCAACAGGGAATCAATCTCTTCCTGCATTGCCTTAATCCATTCATCTTTCTCTCTGGATCTGATGGCTTCTTTGTAAGTGCCTGGTTCACTGGACTCAATCTCCTCTGCTGCACAAAAGGCATAGTACACAAGATTTGCATTGTTATATCTTGCAGGTTTTATGATATTGGTTCTCCTTTCTTTGTCCATTGCTAGCATGTAATCATGAAGGTTGCTATCAGTAGATTCTCCACCTTCATTCATGACCTCATTTTCATCCTCATTAGGCTCATGTATCTGGTCCTCTACTTCAGAAGAATCTGAGTTTTCAGTAAGTTTATGACTTTGACTTCTGTCCAGAAACTTCACCTCAACCTGAGCATCTGAGTTATCTGGTACTATGCTTTCTTTCTGCTCCTTGTAAGGCATTTCTGACTCTCTGAATATCACATCTCTACTATTCACCACCTTCTGATTTCCTGGTTCCAGAGACCACAACCTATATCCATTTACTCCATTCTGATACCGAAGCATCACACATTTGAGAGCCCTTGGCTGTAGTTTTCCTTGCTTAATGTGAGAGTAGGCTCTGCATCCAAAAGGTCTCAACATAGTGTAGTTTCCATGGTGTCCATACCACCTATAATCTGGAGTCCCATTATCAATAATTGTAGTAGGACATTTATTCATAAGTGTGACAGTAGTGGATGCTGCTTCACCCCAGAATTTATGAGGCATCCCAAAGATATTAACATGCATCTGACTCTTTCAAGGATGGTTCTATTGGCCCTCTCAGCCACACGTTTTGTTGAGGATTATTTGGAACTGCCATATGTCTTTTAAACCCCTTTATCTTGCAGAAATCTTCAAACTGATGAGAGAGGAACTCTAGCCCATTATCTGTCCTTAAGCATTTCAAACCAGATCCCTTCTCAACTTCAACCTCTTTGCACCACTCTTTGAATTTGATGAAGGCTTCAGATTTCTCTTTCATGACGTACAACCAAATTTTTCTGGAGTAATCATCCACAACAGATAGAAAATACCTGCATCCACCCACTGATATGGTCTGAGTTGGTCCCCATATATCACTATGTGCATAATCTAGCACTGATTTGGAAGTGTGCTTCCCAGTTGGATACATTAGCTTCTTACTTTTTCCCAACACACCCTTCACATTCCCTAGAGACCATCTTTCTGTCTGCTTCTATCACTCCATCCTTTATAAGTCGATTTACACCATCAATGGACACATGTCATAATCTCTTATGCTAGATATCTGCATCTAGCTTCTTGGCTATATGAAGCTCATTTGTTATTACCTCTGCCTGCAAGTAGTAAAGGTTATTGAACCTCCTAGCCATCATTATCACCTTAGATCCCTTCAACACCTTCAACTCACCACTAGATGAAAAGAATGAATATCCTTTTGCTTCAAGTACTCCAAGAGAGATGAGGTTTCTTTTAATGTCAGGAATGTACCTGACTTCAGTAAGGATCTTATTAGAGCCATCTGTCATTCTGAGCTTCACATTTCCCATTCCCTTAACTCTGCAGATCTGATTGTTTCCAAGGAGCACAGAACTAGTAGAGTGCTCCATATTGTGAAACCATTCAAGCTTCGGGCACATGTGAAAAATGCAGGCACTATCCAAGATCCATTGCTCATTTACATCTCTATCTGTAATATTCAAGGCATGAGCAATTTCCACCTCTTGAGCAACATCAGCTGTGTTGACTGCATCTGCTTCCTCTTCCTTCTTTTTCTTCCAAGAATAGCAGTTCTTTTTGAGATGTCTGGGCTTCTTGCAATAGTGGCAAGATCTGGTCTCTTTCTCTTCTTTCTTTTCATTCTTGCCCTTCTTATTCCATTTTTTCTTGAAGTCCTTTTTGTCAGCATATTTGGTAACCATGGCTTCACCAGCTTGGTCCACTGGTCTTGATGTGGAGCATTTTTGGAATTCTTTAGCCTTCAAAGCCGTTAGAACTTCCTCACACGTCAATGAGTAATCCCTCCCATACAATATTGTGTCCTTAAGCTGATCAAAACTCTTAGGAAGGGCATTCAACAACATGATTGATTTATCCTCATCCTTCAACTCTCCATCCACAGACTCAAGATCGTCCACTGCCTTCACAAACTCATCAAGTTGGTCCATGATCCCTTTTCCTTCAAGAAATTTGATGGAGTAGAGTCTCTGCTTCAACAATGTGTTAGCAAGTGACTTGGTCATGTATATTGACTCCAATTTGCTCCAGGCATCAGACGGAGTCTTCTCCTTGCATACCTCCCTCAACACTCGATCCCCCAAGCTCAGCATTATAGCACTATGGGCTCTCTCCATCATATCAAGTTTCTTGATCTCCTCTTTGTCATCAAAATCCGCCTCTTTATCTGGAGCCTTGTACTTCATAGCTTCCCACAGCCCTTGTTGTATAAGCATGGCTTTCATCTTCACCTTCCACAAACCAAAATCATTCTTCCCAGATAACTTTTTGAAATCGAATCTTGTTGCAGCCATTGTCGTCGATCATACACCTTCCCACAGATGGCGCCAATTTGTGAAATGAATCGGTAGTATTCAAACTCAAATGCAATCGCCAAATTCACAACGCAAGAAACAACAATGCACACAGCTTTTAACGTGGTTCGATCGAAATTATCTGCGTCCACAGGAGAACTCTAGTATCCTTTGTATTGATGAAGATGAACGAGAATTATAGAGATTACGCACGCAAGAATCTATACAAACACACCACCACACAGCATCTACACAAGTTGAGCAAGCTAAAACTCAGTAGCTACACAACTAACCGATGCCAATAGCCAAAGAATGAACGATTCCAATCGACGCTCTCTAGATCGAAGCTCCTCTAATCTTTCTTCCCGATTGAGGATTATCTTTCGCTCTCTTCTTCTTTGATCTCTCTTTGGTAAATGTGTATTTTTTTTCTCATACTCATGCGGTTATTGTGTATCAGCTTTATAGTTCACACTCTAACCAAATTTTGCAAGCCGTGATCCCATGGAGTGATCTTCACGTGCACCCTCATGAAGTAACCGAATTAACTAACTCTCTTCACTTCATGTTGTGAGACGCATCAATGCAACATAAGCTACTTGATTTTAATATAATTTTCCACTCAGAAAAATAAAAATCTCAATCTAGCAGAAATTTTTAAATTTTCGAATCTCGTTAAAATATAAAAATATCGTATTAAATATTTTTAAAAAGTATAAAATACATACAGTTCCACTGCATATCATAATGAGTGTACGTTTACGTCGTTGTTCAATCCGGGGACCCCGAAGTACGCATGTCAGATCCATAGCCGGTAGTCGGCAACGACCTTGAGTATAACGGTGGGTGGGTGCCTTCGTGGCCGCTCGTGTACGACCCCCTCCACGTCACAGGGCAATTCTTCCATTGCCAGTGCATGCAATCGACGCTGCCAAGCATCCCGGGGAATCCGTGCACTTCTTCATGAAGGTGGAGCAGAAAATGACAATCTGCCGTGCTTGGCTTTCGGAGAAATTCGTCGGTGAAGGCTGCCCGGACGCCTTTGCAGAATTGGATCAAGCACATTCTACCAGTGCTTTCTCCAATGTGGAGGTATTCGTTGAACAAATCTGTCGTTTGTCCAGTCGCAAGCTGACAGATTGCTGCAGTACATTTCTGCAACGTCGTGTGGCTGGGACGGCCAACGGCTCGAACCCTTCTTGGAAGAACTCTTCCCGGGCTGCCAATGAATTTGCGGTGTGGAGAAATAGCGGTCGCCGCATGCGGAAACGGTGACGGAAGTAGGTATCTCCCCATACCGAGTTATCGCAGAAGTAGTCGCGTACTAACCTTGCGGCGGCTTCCTCCCGGTTACGATGGATGTAAGTCCGGGATCGTCTTTGGGGAGGCGCGGCTTCCTCTGCTTCCCTACGTAGCTCTTCTTCAAGTTGTTCTTCCATTATTCGACGCATTTGCTCAAATGGATCCATGAATGGATTAACTTTGGTAGAAGAATAAAAGAGATGATTAGAGAGGAAATAGAGATGATTTGAGAAGAATAGATGTGTGTTTGTGTGTGTAATGAGGATGAAATAAGAGTATTTATAGAGTAAAAAAAAGTAAAATGACTGTTGAACGGTCATATGACCGTTTTTATTATTATTTTTTTTTAATTTTAAATTTTTAAAAAAATGGTTTATTGTGTCAGCGTGACGACGCCCACTCGCGGGCCGGCGAGTGGGCGTCACTCATGGATCCGGAGCGTGCAACGTCGCGCGCGCCGTCTCGCTGCGACTGACGTCTCGGCGGGCTGGGGACGAGACGGGAGGCTGCAACCAGTGGCGGATCCAGGATCCGGAAACGGAGGGGGCGGAATATATAGTATTAGCTTGATTTAGTGCGGACATGGCTATTTCTTTTGTTGTTCGGGGCTACGCCGGAGGCAAATGGAGGGGGCGAACATGGTAATTTTACATCCCGATAAGGGAAAAATAGTCGGACGGAGGGGGCGACCGCCCCCTCCTGCCCCCCCTAGATCCGCCACTGGCTGCAACGCATCCCGTGCCCGTCTCGTCTCGTCGGGACGAGATAAGGGACACCCGCGAGACGCGTTGCTGGTGCCCTTAGCCTCTTCTATTCTAGATCTAGAGTATATCTGATGGAGTATTATTTTTGTTTTGTAATAGTGTTGAGATTATATTTGTTCCAAGTAATTATATTTATTTATTTAATCGCGAGCTCTATTGTTGATGAATAGTGCTTTGTTTTTTTAAAATCATGTCGAATTTAATCGAGGTCAAATATGATTAACGAATTACTATGGAATTAGATTTCTACTTATTCTAATACTACTAATAAGGCTAGCTGCTCGAAAATTCGGGATGGTTAAATTGGCTAATTTTATTTATTATTAAGCTAAAGTCAATCTGAATATGAAAATTGTCAGAATTTCATCTTATTACCAAAAGATCAGTTTTAATTAAAATAGAATTTTAATAAATATGATTGGTTTTAATTTCGTTTAGTAATTCTCAATTATAACTTATAAGATTAAAAACATAATTTGATTAAGATTGAATAATAATTTACTACGTATATAAAAGTTACAAAATCTAAAGACAATGAGATCACATTTTTCGAAGAAAAACTCCCAACGGCGTGATTAAATGATTGTCCTTTGATTTTCAATGCTTCCTTGTTTTTTTTGTATACCAAATTTGTGTAAATTGTGTTGTATGATTCGACATGTTGTTGGGGTTTGATTGTCTTAATAATCGCTGCCCATCTAAAATTGAATTTGATATCATAGCTCAGTACTATTCCTCATTATACTGATACGGACCCCATTCAGGAGCAACTGGACGTTCATGAACAACCGCCACCGCAGCCAGTGGAGGAGCTGGGCCGTGGGGAAGTGGAGGCGGCAGAGACGACGGCGGGCCCGGTAGCGGAGAAGCAGCCATCGATCGCGACGACAAGGCCAAAGCGAACCCGTCGCCCACCAGACTTGTTGGGCGACTACGTCTCCAAATGATGTTAGGAATAGTCTTTTTATTTTTGGATATTTATTTATTATTTTTGGATATTATCTATTTTTGATTATTTAATTTCCGTAAAAGAGTCGAGCGTAATTATGAGCTCCGTTTCAGGTTTTCTTTGTTGGTTCTTTCCCGAGATGAACTAGGATAGGAGTCGAACCAACCCTAGGGTCCTTAGTCTATAAATAGGGCCATGTTCATACGTGAGATTTATGAATAAAAATATTAATCTTTTGCCCAAACAACGTATTGAGAATTCTCTTTTAAAGATCTCGCGCTGCCCGACGGAGAGGAATTCCCGCGCACAGCCGGTTCTTTGCTACCGCCGATCCTTCGTTAGGAAGCCGGTGAAACAGGATACGACGTAGGGTCGTATCATATACCCAACTCCATTCGATCTCCAAATCCATCTCTATATTACTCCATATACTAACAACAAAATGGAAATCGCTACATCCTACAAACACACAATATTAATCTACTTAAATAGTAAATCTTTGGGTTGTAAGTATAATTAAGTCTCTGATGTATTGTTCTTCCAAGTTCCAACACCCTATTAATCCAATTGGGATTGTTATTTAGCCCTCCTCATTTCAATACAACTCACAAAAATTATGATATTTTACATTTTAATCATAATTTTTCATGTTAGAATCCAACACAATCAATCAAATAGAAAACTAAATCATTAAATTAATCTAATCTTATTAATTCTATCAACTTTTTCTTTCCTACTAAATTCAATTTAATATTTCCTACTATATCTCTTACTTTACCAATTAATTATTAAAACTCGTGTCGTCCACAAATATGACTATTTTTTAAGGGTGAATGAGTATTATTTATTCACTATTTGTATTCACCATGCATAAAAATGAAATCATCCAAGAAATAACAATTTCATTTCTTTTGTATTCATTATCCCTACCAAGCAAAAGAATAGAATAGAATTATCATTCCATTCTCATCTTCATTGCATTCTCTTATTTATTTCATTCCGTTCTTATTCAATCCCGTTATTCTCGTCTTTATTTCATTTCTATTCTTATTCAATCTCATCATTAGAAAAAAGGGCCCAACAAATTTATCAGTCTCAATCCAATGGAATATCGAGTTTTTTTTTGTAAATTAACGCGACGATAAAAATGGTGGATTTTTTAATCCCCAAAAAATGACCAGCTAAAACGAATTACCCTGTGGTAGGAATTATCCTGGGTATAGAAATTAAAAATCAATTTAATTCTACTAATAATAATCATAAAAATGACAATAATCATAGGCCCATGCTAAATTCCAGAAAATTTAAAGTTTACATAGTATTTTCTTTCTTGTTTCCAAAAAAAAAAAGTTGTCGTTAGATTTAACCTTAACGTAAAAATAGTGTTATAAAGCTTCGGTAAACAATTGTTATTCTTACAAATTAATCTACCTAGCGATCAAATTTCAATCAATTAGTCAACTACAAAATCAGCCCAATAAACGAATAATTTCAATCAAAAAGTCAATTACAAATTCAGCCCAATACTGAAAATGGAAAATATGTTTTGCTTTTAGTCTCCAATCCTTAAGGATTCCAAATCCATGCTAGGATAACAAGACCTTGGGCAAGTATGCAACCACCAAAAGAATAGAGCAAGCAAGATATGCGGAATTCGAATGGGATTTCAAATTAAGCAAAAACAATTCATTCTCGTTTAACAAACTAAACAACAGAGTGCTCAAAATTTAAATATCCACCTCAAAACCATTAATTAAAACACAGAGTCCATATGCTCTCAGCCTCAATCTAAAAGTAAAATTAAGCTCACTGTAAAATCGACTCACAACCTACATGTGTGCCTGCGTGCTACTTAGTATCGCCCGACACCCCAAACCCGCACAACTCCATCTGTATATCCACTGAAAAGGGTGCTTCCGTCTGCGCTCCAGTTGAGACTGGTGCAGTAAATCACCTACACAAATACAATCACAAACATCAACTACTTGAATCAATATAATGCCATTCACCCGATTCAAAATGAAAATAACATTCATCCTTATATAGCAATAAAACCAAATAGCAGACTAAGAAAGATTCTATGCTAAAACTATGAAACATATTCTACATTAATAATCTCAAAAGACTAAATTTATTTGTTCTAAGGTTCAACTAAAAGTCACCAAAGAATAAGCAATGTTTTATTATGAGTCAGTGCCAAATTAATCAAATCAATATGCAGCCTCTTAACACATTCTTCAGATGTCAAAGTTCTAACTAAGCGGCCAATTATAAGGTTACAATTCAACAACCATATTCACAAGTGCTAATTCGTATACAAGGTTCAACTTTTCACAATCAGCAAACAAACAGCCATGAGTTTATCAACAATTACTTGAATAGACTAGTTCAATACAAAAAAAGATACTATAATATATATATATATATAAATAATTGTTTATATACCTTAGTTTTTCCAGCGGCGGTTTGAGATCCTTCGGCAACCATCTCGCTCTCCTGCTTCAAATCGACCTTAAGATCGACAACAACACTCTTGCTCTCCAAATCCCAAATCTTAATGCTGGACTCCGTGGCAGCGCAGAGCCAGTACTTGTTAGGGCTAAAGCAGAGGGAGTGGATAATCGATCCAGCATCCAACGAGTAAAGCCTCTTCCCCTCCGCCAAATCCCACAGCAAAATCACACCATCCTTCCCGCCGCTAGCGCAGAGAGAACCATCAGGCGACACAGCCGTGGTGTTCACATATCCAGAGTGGCCGGCGAGAGTGGAGCGCAGCTTGCAGTTGGTCAAATTCCAAATCTTAACGGTCCGATCCCAGGAGCCGGAGACAATAGTCGGCTGCAAGGTATTGGGGGAGAATCGGACGCAGGACACCCAATCGGTGTGAGCGTCCTGATCCTGGATAGTGTACTTGCACTCGCCGAGCGTGTTCCAGAGCTTAATCGACTTGTCGCGGGAAGCGGAGACGATCTGGCGGTTATCGACGGAGAAGGCGACGGAGAGGACGTCCTTGGTGTGGCCGACGAAGCGGCGGGCGGTGGTGCCGGCGGCGAGGTCCCAGAGGCGGAGCTCGCCGTCCCAGGATCCGGAGAGGGCGAACTGGCCGTCGGAGGAGAGGACGACGTCCTGGACGAAGTGAGAGTGGCCGTTGAGGCGGCGGCGGGCGACGCCGTAGGTGCGGTCCTCCTTGGTGAGGGCCCAGACGATGATGGATTTGTCGCGGGAGGCGGTGACGATCATGTCGGAGTTGTCGATCGGGGTGGCGATGGCGGTGACCCAGTCGGTGTGGGCACGCATGGTGCCGCGGAGAATCAGCTGCTCCTGCGCCATTGGTGGAATTGGGGATTGCGGCGGCGGATTGGGTTTTTCTGGAGAGTGAGGCGGAAATAGGAAACCCTAAATGGTGATGAGATGAATTTATATAGAGATTTGGGATTTAGGGTTTTGGACTGCCACTGTCTTAAAAACGCACCTCATGCATATTAAAAGCAAAGTAGTACTCCGTCCGTCCCACATAATTTGACACAATTTTCCATTTTGGGTCGTCTCGTATAATTTAACTCATTTCACTTTTATCATTTTTGGTAGTGGACACACATTCCACTAACTCATTCCTACTCACATTTAATTATAAAATTAATATATAAAAGTAGGAGACACATTCCACTAACTTTTTTAACTCATTTTTCATTACATTTCTTAAAACCCGTGCCCGGTCAAAGTGTTCCAAATTATGTGGGACGGAGGGAGTATTTCTTATGGAGTATGTTTATTTTTATTATAGAACATACCTTTTTTTCTTTTAAACACTAAAAAACAATGTAAATCCAATTAGATTAAAATTTTAAAATACTTACATTATTTTCTTGTTCTATAAAAATAAACATTTTTTCATTTTAATTTTGTAAAAATAGATATTTTTTTTCATTTTGGTTCCGTCACGTAATCTATTTCTATTTGAGTTTTTTTTCTCTCTAATAAGAAGCCCATTTTTCACTAATAATATTGTCTCAAATGTCTATTTTTATTTGACAAGAGAGTGTATGATTTATGTCATTGTTTAATAAATGATACGGATTATTTAGTTAACTGATAACAAAAAAATTTTATTTTCAGTTGGATTCCAGTTCCTTATTTTTAATATGATCGGTTTAATCGAATTAAATGGTAAAACCGAATTTTATACTAATTATTACTGATTACTGATATATAAAAAATTAATAATGCCGATGGTTTGGCAACCGAAATATGAGACTTAAAACGCCAAGAAACCCACAATTTATAACGTCATAGTCTTTTATATAATGAAAGATTCTCTTTTCATTCTATCAAAAATCAACGTGGGATAAATATTTTCTGATAATTCCTTTTTTCACTCTAATATTCTCGCCTCGCTTACCTTTCTCATCTCTCTTTTTTTGTTATGCTTTTCACTAAAACAACTATGTACCTCTTTCGTCCCAAGGTAGTTAGAGCATTTCTTTTGGCCACATAATTTAAGAAATTAACGTATTAAAGTGAAGAGAATGAAGTAAGAAAGAGAATAAATAAGAAAGAGAATAAAGTAAGAGACATCAAGACATAGTAAAATATAAAAGAAGATAATTTTTTGCCAAAAATGAAATAAGCTTGGGACAACCAAAAAGAATATCAGTCAACTACCTTGAGACGAGACGAAGGAAGTACTTACATAAATCAGGAAGATATGTAATGTAACTGACTCAGATATATCCTTTTACTTTTTAAACTCACACAAACATTAGTATATAAAAAGGAACATTGGCTGTCTACATTAGTAGCTAAACCCATTTTGTTTAGCGTCAATATGTATCTAATGTGTTTTAAACACAACATCTTGTATTGTGTTTTCTAAAACAGAAGATGATCACATCTCCTCAAACGGAATATAGTTTCTCTGTAGTAATTTGTGCATTTATTTTTAGTGATATACTGTAGTAGTTATTTTTCAGCACTAAAAAAGTTAGCTTTTAATTATTCTATTCGATAAAACCTTGTAGTTACTTCGCCCAAACCAAATGCCACCTTACCAATAACTATAACTATAAGCACTAAAATCCCATGTCATAAAGTGATAAGAGACAATTACTAGAAAGAATGTTTAACCTAATAAAAGTTTCAGGAGTTGAGAATCATGAAATCACTGGTTATGACTATATACCTGCTTCTACATTCCTATAAAAGAATTTCCAAACATTGTTACCCTTCTTCAGAAGTGGCTGCATACTAGTATCAAAGGGTATTCACTTTCTCCTTTCCTTAATTTGCTGCAAAATTTGAGCAATAGTCATATCATCTCCAGCCTCAGCTTGATCATCTCTTCTTAATCCCTCTTCCACTAGCGTTTGCTTCGAACGATCCCCGTCTCCAGTTTTTCTCCTTTTACACTGGTAAAAGATGTGGATCTGGGAACTTTTCTTCCTCTTCCTCAGTGAGTCATCAACGTTAAATGGTGACGGACTTGTTGCATCATCTCCTGGTTGCTGAAGGGATGAGGCGAGATTCATGTCATCCCCTTCTATTTCCACCAAAGCTAGCTGCATGTCTTCAATGTTCTTCCCTTCCGTGGAACCAGCTTCTGTTGCTCTCGTATCATCAACCAAAATGTCTGGGTCAGGGAAAGACAATGGATGATCATCTGTTGCATTGGTCAGTTTTTTATCCATTTTCATTCGTCTTTTCATCACAGCTTGCCTTGGCGCTTTGGACTTCGTCTGTTGACCTTCCTTGAGCACTTGACTCTTCCGCTTTCTCAGATGCAGCTTAGAAGCCTTTGCAGGTTGTGTGATTATGGCATCCTTGCCTCCAAGTTCGACTTCTAGAGTTGGTTCTTCAACTGGATCAAGATGTTGAGCTTCCTTGAGCACTTGACTTTTCCGCTTTCTTGGATGCAGCTTAGAAACCTTCACCGGTTGTGTGATGATGGCATCCTTGCCTCCAAGTTCTACCTCTGGAGTTGGTTCTTCTCCCGGATCAAGATGTTTGTACTCTTCAAAGCATGCTTCATCACTTATAACTGCAGCAGATGTGGTAGCAGCATCTTTTCTGCAATGGAAAACACAATCATCAATCATTTTGGAAAAGAAAATCATAAGTATTATTATTGCAATGGACAAGGGAATACCCTGATCTCTTCTTCTGTGGCCTAGATTTTCTCGTAGTGTTACCATCACTAACACGAGGCTCTGTAATCTCTTCCCCCTCGTATACATCAAGTAACCGTGTACTTCTCTTCCGCAAACGTGTACTTCTACGCGTTCCTTCTCTGTGAACGGAGCTTCCTTGCATTTCAAGCTCATTCCCATCAGTCAACATCAGAACTACTTCTGAATTTTCACTGCATTAAGGAAGGACATGAAAAAAGGTCAATACAAGTTAAAGTATATGGGATAATGGTGGGGTCACAGGAAACAGGGGAACCATAGAATTATCCTTTACCTGGAAAGGTCGTCTTCTTCATTATGTTTACGTGCCCCCCTCCGCCTAGGAATTATGAAAAAGCAAGTATCAGGTTCAAACTGTATTAAAATGACTAAGAACAATGCCATACCTTCTTGATATTTTCTTTTTTTGCGTAGAAGGATCAATATTTTCATTTCCAGTAATACGCAATGGCTCTGGCAATAGAAAGTCTTTAGGTCCAAGGGCAGGTCGTTCAGACTCCCTATCGACAAAATTTGATATCAGAGCAACCTTTTGTATCTTTCTAGCAGTTTGCAGCAGAGGAACTTCAGCTGGACATAACACCTTCCATCTCCTAAATTCATGTAAACATTTGAGAATTGGAGCAGAAAAATTACACATATCCACAGTTACTGATATGATCCCACATCTGTTTTACATTAGAGTGTGGAATAATATATATTAAGGGAGTCAACAACCATTACCTTTGACCATTGTTTTGGGTTAAGTTAGGCCTTTCTCTCTTTTATGCTTACCAACTTGGTGCGGTGAGCGTGGATCCAGATGTCCTACCCATAGGTGTGACCAAAGGGGTGCCACAGAAAAATGGGGCCCGAAGGAAAAGGGCAGCAAAAGGAACATGGGCCCGTGCCACCCGGCAAACCCAAAGCCACGGACCCACCATCCCTTTTGCTGCTCTTTTCCATCCTTCGGGCCCACATTTTTTGGTGGCACCTTTTGGTCACACCCACGGGTAGCCCCTTTCCTCAAGACATCCGGATCCACACTCCCGCACCAAATTGATAGGCATACAAGATTGGAAGCTCTAACTTAACCCAAAACCATGGTCAAAGGTAAAGGGCTGACTCCCTCTCATATATTATTCCACACTTAAGTGTGAAACTGATGTGAGATCGTACCGTTACAAAGTCAAACAAAGAAAAAAAAAACTCTAAACAGACTCTGGCAGTAAGACGGAGACATACCTCAAACAAAGGTTATCAGTGCGATGGGGAATACAGGCAGCAACCTTGGACCAACAGTATCCATGCTTTGCAATAGCCTCTTGCAATAATAAATCTTCTTCTCTGGTCCATTCGCCATGAATGATGGACGGATCCAAGCAATTGACCCATCTGTAGCATTCAAGGCCCACGATTATACACACATAAAATTAAGATATAAATCTCTCACCTACATTTATTTATTATGCACACATACACACCCATAAATGTATATGTAAGGAATATTACCTTTCTCTGCATTGTACATGTGTACGACCCGGCACACACTTGGCTACTTTTCTCCATGTTTTTGCCCCAAAAAGCGTTACAGCAACTTTCAAGCGTTTGTCTTCCTCTAGAGTCCATGTTCCAGATCTTTTCCTGGCTGGATGAAGGGTCTTCAACCATCTGCTTTCACATGTTGAAGTTGAAGAGCTTAACAAACCATTTGACCAAAATAATAGCATCAAGTCTTCTATGCATGATTATAGCCCACCACGCCCCAATCCCCAACAAACAAATAAAGAACAACAGTTAAGATTACATACTCAAGATACCCGGGTGTTTGGCTAAGCTTATTTTATAGAGCTTATAAGATGTTCAAGAGGTAATATGTCAAGGGCTTATAAGTTGTTAAAGTAGAGAAAACTGAAGACGGATGAAATTGAAAGGGTATCTGTGGCAGATAACAACCCATAGTAGGACTGTTTTTGTGAATTGGTTGTTGCTTATAGGATAATGAAAATATAAGTTGGGTTGAAGAACTTATTTTGTGGGGAACTTATTTTTACATTTATGAGCTGTTTAGAAGCTTATTTTGCCAAGCACTTTTCATAAGCTCATAAGCTATTTTGGAGCTTATTTTTTCAAACAAATGCTTATAAGCTTATAAACAACGTATAAGCTGTTTTAAAGGGCTTATAAGCTCAAACAACCTTTAAAGTTTAAACATATGAAATTTGGTTATTTGATCACATTGTACATAAACTCACGACTTAACCAGGAGAAGCATAAAATTAAAATTATAGTTAAGCATATTAACTGACCTATTAGAGCACTGGGTACCTGTTCTTCCTTTTAATGCATTAGCAACGACCTGCCAATTGCTCTCACCATACGTCTCTACGGCAGCTCGAAGTTGATTGTCCTCCTCCGAGGTCCACTCTCTTTTGAGTATTGAAGCATTAAGACTTCTTTGATAGCGTGATAAGCATTGAAACGGGGTTCTGTTTGTCCCAAGTGTTGCAGCAAAATCAATCCAGTTAATAAAACCCTTCTCTTGTATAATGTGCAAGATATTCTTGTCCTCCATCGCAGTCCAAGGGCCATGATTAATTAAGGGGTCTTCAGAGTTCAAATACCTGCAAAGTAAGAGTATTTGGCTTATCATTTAAAAGGTACATACAGTGTCCATTCCATATGCTTCAATGATCTGGCAGTCACCTTTCTAGACAACTAGAACAGATAAAATATATATTATTCCTAATTACGTAGTGAAAAGAGAAATGAAAAGTAGCCACCTCTAGGAAAAATGATCTAGCAATTTGGATTTCAAAAGTTTGAAACGCCCTAAAGTGGGCTGTCTACTATACTCTGTCTTGACGCTCATGACACTTCCATAAAGACACTTGTAAACTAGACAAGATATCCACCTAAAGCCATAAAAATAAAATATATAAAGAGATCAGATGAAGAGTATAGCTAGAATCCAATCTCCATACTCCATCTGTGCCTGATACAAACAAACACCTGAAAGCTACCATTTTTATGATCTTCTATCAACATTCAACGACATAATCAATGTTATCAAGAGTTCTTGTGAAGGATTTATATTAATAAATGCAAACCTATCCCACAACATTTATTTCCCTACTACTCCAAAAAATTCCAGCTTTAAACAGAGAGTATAAGTCTTTTCATGAAACCATCTTAAATCAAAGAAACTACACCAACTTACATCACTTGGCATTCTGCACCAGTCCGTCGAGGAACATACATAGCAGCTAGCTGCTCCCAGTTAACCTTAGGCAAGAATTGTCTCATTCTCTCAGGTGTTAGATCAGTTTCTTTAATTGTTTCCATGATGCTGTCAACATTACTTGACTCATAATATCCATTTGCCTCACTGCAAAAAAAACAGCATACTGAATAAGACTGAAACTAACATGTTTAAAGATCAATTACGACTACCCATCCCCTCTCCCAAAAAAAATGATAAAGAAGGAAACAATTAAGAATTAGAGCTAATCAGAAACATACACGCAGAGACTTTCAGAAGGTCAAGTAGGAACACATTTCACTATCTAATTCTCTAGTAACACCTTTTAAAATATTTCATTCTTTCTTTTGCTTGAGAAGTTTAACTTGTCTATATTTCCATGCACCCCCTTCCCTCTTTTTATTATATTAATGTAATAAAATTTCAAATTAAAAAAAATTCAACTGAGTGTACCAATATGCCTATTGCATCTATTTCTCAGATCCTGATTGGAAAAAAATCCCCCACTGAATGCATTAAAATCATCCATCTCAAACTCATTGTCATCATCAACAAATCAAAAAAGTTAGGCCTGTATGCAGCCACGATTAAATAACCAAAGACAAGACAATGAGACATTCATTGAAGTGTGAAAACTAACAACAAGAGGACAACAATACTCAAGAATTAGTTGTTCTCTATTAACATAATGACAGCTAAGTGGTTCATAGCCCAAAAAGAACATGAAAGAAACAAAACTCAAGCATGTGTGTCTTTAGTGCAGCCATTATCTTCAAACCCATTGCCAGGGAGATACATGTGTTTTCTCATACTTTAGTTCACTGTTGTGAATGGAAACCAAACACAAAAGAGCTTTGTGAGTTTACACTGAGGCAAGCGCACTGACCAAATTTTCATGAAAAAACCCATGAAACCAAATCAACATAATGGTATAAAAAAAACTGTCAGATAATCATTACAAGCACACATGACATTCTAAGATCTTGTAATTCATTTTGCCAAAGCAGTATTTTGCTAATTTAGAAGGAAAATTTGTATGCATTTAAAAAGCATGTGCTTCGTGTACCAGGGAGTAAGACCATGCAACAACTCCTGCATGAATGCATGCCAGGTAAACATACAAGCCAGTAATCCGTATAGTAAATATTTACACTACAAGAGAAATCATACTTGAGTCGATCAACACATTGCTGGAGCAACATTTCCTGAAATTGTTGTTTCACACCCTTCAAAAGATTCTCCCTCTCTTCCTTAGACCACTTCTCCTTATTACAAGGGATAGAAAATGTTTCCATTGCCTCCTTATAGTTGGGAACATGTACATTCTCTGGAGGTCCCTTGCACGAAGCAGGAATATTGTTTTCGTTGGGCTGCATATGTCAGTAAAGTGTTTGAGCATCTACAGGCAAATAATAAAAGAAAATTCTAACAGATTGAGAAGAAGCAATTGAGTAACTAATCCATGTTCATCAGCTGTTAACTCTTATCCACTTCATACAGCCATGAACTGATAATAAGAGACAGTGGGCAATAGATAAGCAAAAACTGCTACTGTTATTATCAAGTATGTAAATTGAAAATGGTATGAGCTCCAGCAATACAGAACACCATATCCAACATAATAGTAATAGTTCTACAGTAGATCACGAAATTCAATAACGCTTATTTAGAATAAGAGAATAAAAGACCTTCAGGTTTGCCTTCAGCTTTGGCACTGAAATTAACCGAACACGAGGATCTTTTTTCTGTGAAAAAGATCTCCCAATCCTCTTCTTGCTATCAACCTGAAAGTTTTTAAGAATTCTGACACCCTCTATTAGCTTATCAAGTTCCTCCATCCTGGCTTCCACTTGCATCATCTTACTCCTTATAAGTTTTTGACACAATCTGTTCTTCTTGATAGCATCAACAAATGCTAGGGCTGAGTTAGGAAATTGAGAAGTTCTGAGTGGCAATTCAGCCTCATCATCAACACCTGTTTCATTCCATTCAGCTAGATCAGAACTCCCACCAGCATTATCACATGCTTCTACATTCTTTCCAGTAGGCTCGCTCGTATCTACACAATTGAGAAACCCTTCTCGAGCATTAGTTCTCTCAACAAAGCTATTCGAAGTTTCCTTTTCCGAGTCTATAATAGTAGCACCCACCTGCTCATGTGTATGCGAAAATTCCTCAAAGTTGTCCTTCAAGCTGCCTGCATCAAATAACCCAAAACAATTATGCTATAAGAAACAAAACCAAAAGGAAAGAGAAAAACAAATAGAATTCCAAATCAACCGGCAATATGTAAGTAGACTTCTGTAAACTCCAATTCACTCAATTGAACGCGAATTTAACACAATTAAACAACTAAACCGCATCGATTCAATTAGTGGAAACAACGGGCAGCATATACCATCATTATAGGCAGAAAACCGCCGCTGAATAGCTCGGAGGGTTTCGTAATCGTCCTCAATATCCTCGCTGTCGGACCAATCAGGCAGCACGGTACACGACGGTTTCGTCTTGAGAGGTTCTTCCCCCAAATTCGTGGGAAAGGCGAACCGTTTCTGAATGCTCTGAACTAATTGATGGTCATCGTCTCCCTCACTGACAGAGTCCCCCTCGGAAGAGGAACCTGGACTAGCAATGCCGGAGGCGGCGGCGGCGGTTGTTGTGGAGGTAGGTGTTTCGTCGATTAGCTGACAAGCCCTTCTTAGTGCCTCCATATCTTCGCTGAATCCATCGTCGGAATCGGAGATTTCTTCCTTAGACGAAGGCATCTCGAGTAATTTTGAACCGGGGGAGCGTTCGAATCTGTTGCGATTTGGCTATTTTCCCGCCAAGGCCCAAAATACTGAGATTTTCCAGCCAAAAGATTGTCCAGCTGTATCTGTATGTGAGCTCCACTAAATAGTTTTGTGGCAAATTTTTAGTTTTAGTTAAGAGCGGCGAGCTAAGGATAGACTCGGTGGCGGCCTGTCGGCGATGGATTCGATTCGCGGCGGACGAAGAGGAATTGAGAAGAAGAAATAGAAGGCGGGGAGACTTTCGCCGGTAATGGAAGAAGAAAAAGATGAGGGAATTTGGTTACCGGAGAGAGAGGAGGAGAAGAAGAGGCGGGCCGCGGGCGGGCGGGCTTTGCTGTGATGAGACCTAACTAAATTCAAGAATTGGGCCTTTAATATTAAACTTCTTTTCAGTTTTTTTATTCTTGAAAAACCTTGGTCATTATTATTAGTCTCATTTTTTATAGTTATAATAAATCCACTGCATTGAAGAGTAGAAAATGGAGTACTTAAATTTGATGCACTGAAAAAATAAAACCGCTCTCCCATGATTCAAAATCATATTTTTTGTGAGGGGAACAAATTCAATAATAATTTGATCCTTTCAAATTAAACATCATCGCTGTGCAATGTGCATAATGCATTACTTTATAAAAAAATACTACAAATTTTCAAAATTCCGAGTATTGCCTGCCTCATTATTTCTATATGGTCAATATCAATATTGTTGTTAGCTGGATCAAATTAGTTGCCAATATACTTCAATTAATTATGTTGCCATTAGGTAGGATTCCCATTATTGCTTTTACACTCTTTTTTTTTCAACTTTTTATGACTAAAATGTCCATCAACCTATGAAGCCATTTCTTACATTTCTGAATTTAAAAATAAATTACATACTTACTAGTATTAAATATATAAAGTTATACTTATGTTCCATATGCCTTGAGGCATATCTTTTTGGCATGTGAATTAGAAAATGAATGTGTAATGGATTAATTAATAATAGCATAAAATGGAAGTGAGAAAAGATAGTACAGTAGAACTATAGAAAAGTGAATAATTAAGAGAAATTAGATAGTACTATTTTGTATTTAGTCAAAAAAGTAAATAACTGAAATAATGTAAACCAATCCAAAATAGAATAAAACTTATGTAAAGTGGAGGGAGTGCTTAATATGACAACCAGTTTTGATTATTACGAAATCAAATCCTCATTTTCTATGAATATAACGATGTATTTTCAGTGACATCTGTCAATATTTTTAGTTTAAACAGTAAAATCAAGAGGTTAAAAATCACAAAAAGAATATAAAATTGCCAACCACTATTTATAAACAACGTAAATTAAATTAGTTGTAGTCAAATTAACACAATCATCACTTGGTATAAAATGGCGCCAAATATTTGGATTACTGACAATATATATATAGATCTGTCACGAATATTTTCTTACGATAAAATGAAAAGAGAGATGAGATTAAGTTGAATGTAAAATAAGTAAGTTATACGCCAACAATTACAAAACCCAAACAACCAAAACTAATTACATAGCACAAATAACAGCACCAAAACGACTCACTACAACTCAAACGAAGACAAAGGTTTCACAAACGAACTGACAAAGAACAAATAAACAAACTCAAAAGGCATCATCAACATATTATTTGATTCTAACCTTCAAAGCAAATCCAAGATGCTGAATCTTGGAGCCCTTCAAAAACGAGCACCACACGCAGCTTTTCACAATCACTAACGATGGAGATGGAAAGAGAGGCGTGCGAACAATAACTTATTCATCACAAAAGCACAGACAGATCTGTAGCTTGCTTCCGACAGCAATAAGATGAAACTGCTGCAGTTGTCAGCAAACGACCAAAAATGGCAGCAACAGAGCACAACCCCGTTTAGGATATCTCAAGCGAGCTATAATGTCTCTCTCTTCCAAAAGTAGAATAACAGACTTAAAACTTATCCATCTAATTTACAGGAATCTAAGTATCAAGGAACCAGTAGCACAGAATTCAAACATCACTGTGGCGGCGTCACCTTCCATATGCGGACACAAGCATCCTCACCAGAACTAACTACAGTGTTGTCATCACTAAAAGCCAATCCATAAACTCCACCCAAGTGAGCTCCTTTGATAGTAATCCGCTGATCTGCTGGCTTATCTATTTTATATACAATGACACATGTGTCGAGTGATCCAGTTGCAATCAATTCGTTATTAGGAGACCAGGCCAAGCAGTTTACTCGAGCCGTATGGTATAACATATTTTTAAGCTTTATCTGGAACAATGTCAATAAGTATATATGTCAATGTCAAGTAAAAAAAGACTCGATGATACATTCTTCTTTTTGGGGATAGTGATGATAATGTCAAATAACATCATTAACAAAGAAAAAGAAAGAGAATACTACAGTAATAGTAAATCATCATAATAGCAACTACACAGACAAAGAGAATTACTACTACCACTAGGTATCTTCAACTAGAGATGACAATTATATTTCCATTTGATGCTGAAATTTGGAAATTGAGGGCTTTCAAAGCCCATTGTATTATTGACTTTCCTCTTCTAAGTCAATATTGTCGTTAGACATCAGGGAGTGCAAGTCAAAGAGTCGGGAAGCCCTAACTCACCCGCACCAACTCTTGACTTAATAACTCAGTTGTCCGATGTACAATGACAAAATCGACAATACATGAGGACTCCAAAAAAGTCATCCATCAATCTTGAGTTAAGGTGTCAAAGACTCAAATGGATGTATAAATCTCAAGTCCAAATTCACGCAAAAAATAGGAGGGGACATTGCTGAAACGTTTTAAAGTTAGGTCTAATTTGCAAAAAGGTCAAAAGATTGGGAAATATTTAGTAAACTATATCTTTCCAGAATCAAAAGTATTGAATTTGAAAGACCCAAACCATAATTTAATGTTGACGTACCTCATGAGTAGCACGATCCCAAACGACAGCTTCTCGATTAGAATCAGCAGATGCAAACATGGAAATATCAGGTGAGTAGTGAATTACAGTGATAGGACCTCGATGTTTTTCAAGTACAGCCTCTTCTTTCAGTGTATCACCCAGGACAGAGTAGACATGCAATTTTCCATCCTTAGCACCCACAACAGCTTCATTTCCATTAGGTGCAACACTACATGCTGTCGCAGTGAACCCCAGATCAATAGTGGATACAACTTTTGTACCACGGAGGAGTGTAACACCAGTATCATGTGAAACCATTACAAGATCAGGAGAAAGAATGGCAAGACTCAAGTCACTTGGCTGACAGGAAACATCAACACTATCTGCATCCCCACATTGGTCTCCAAGCATAGGAATTCTCCAAACCTTCACAAAATAAAAAACAAAACAAAGCATCAATACAAGAGATGCCTAAGAAACATAACACAGAATATTAACTCATTTATATGTTGCACAAGGACATCAAAGAATTTAACAACTTCCAACCAAAAATTATGAAAAATTGAATCATAAAAGAGGCTCTTACATGCAAAATAATAGCTCAAGTGCCACATATTTGCTCTATAATTTTGAACAAAAAAACTAATTAGTTGATTGATTATTTGATGGAGCTTTAAAAGTGTTAGAATCAGGCAGTAAACAGATATATAGATATGCAGATTGCATTAAGCTCCAAGAAAAAGTCCAATTATAATCCTAATTTCCATGAAAGCACAATATTCCGTCAATATACTTGTAAAGTTGCTGATAAAGTTATGTTCGCTGGACGAATTACATGGCTAAAAGATGCTGAGAAAGTTGTGCAAGTCTAGGTCGAGGAAGTTAAAATGAAGTATACATGAGATTAATAGGAAATATAAAATTTACTATACACAAAGTGAAATGTAAGCTATTGCTGAATTATAATGATGAGAAATATTATACTATTATTTCCTAACCTTGTTGTCAAATCCTGATGCCACTATTTCTCCTTCAAGAGCTTCAAAACATTTAGTTTGAGTGCTAACATTCCTTTCTAGCTTTCCAGAGAACCCTGTACCTTGAATCCACTTAATTATTTGGCCATCGAAACTTGTCGTTAGTATAATTTGGGGGGCACCTTTCAGCAGTACTAGTGAATTAATATTTTTCATGTGTCCAGATAATTCTAGAGGAGCTTTGTCAAGATCACCGGAAGAGTACAGAAAAATACTGCCACCAAGAGAAACAGTGACTATGTGATCATTCTGCCATAGACAGCCAACTAGCATGTCATTTACTCCACCAGATCCAGGACACGTCAATGTTTTTACCAGATTTCCATTACTATCAGCAGATACCTCCCACACCTTGGCAGTTTTGTCAGCAGACACTGTTATGACCTGAAATGGGATTCAGTGTAAAACACAATAATACAAATATCAAGCATACAAGAAATCACAGCTAGATGTTTGTTGGGGGGCGGGTCAGCTGAACTTGTTTTCAATCATCAGATTGAAGCTAGAATATTGGAATATAATTAAGCAATTATGTGCAAGCATATTCACCATATAGACTTATAACTGATTTAAGTTCCCATGCATCTTTCATATAAAATGTCAAGAGATGCAATTTGTCCAGAATGTATATGATGGTTCTAACCACTTGCATGTTGCACATAGGGCCTAGGTGCAGGTTCGGAGCTGCCTATTAAAACCATCATATAGCATTTCACTGCTTAAAATAAGTCACTAGCAATACAAAGAAAAATACATGGTTGTTGATATAGAAAATGGAACACAAAAGTATTGCCTTGCAATTGCTTGATCATATGGACCTTTTTTATTATAAGTACCACCTTCCCATAATTGCATCCACCCATCTCCATTTTGCATGTTTTGCTACACACATAAACCATGCATATCTATACATTTTGTGCATAGGTAGTTCCCCATAATGACAAGAATCAAGATCAATTAAGATGACAATCACTCTCCCACTCAATTACGGGAAGGTGGTCCTTATAATAAAAAAAAGGTGTATATGATCAAGCACTCATGCTCACACCCTATCACACAAAGCGCATTGTATTACCAAATACCACAAACTATCACATTCGAAAGTTTTAGTATGGAGAAATTGGTAATAATTGAGCAAAAGAATATGGAGAACAAAATGAATTTAAAAGCAGACTCAACTAAATTGAACCATAGGAGCTCAATAGGTACTTTGCTTGTTTTACAATTTGTTATTCAACTTAACAAGACTTCAGATGCTTGGTTTTGATTCTGGCCAATTACAAATGAGTATGGTTACTGTAATAATGAATGTCATATTCATACTGGATTTTAACATTCATGTATTTCAGTAAATTGGCATCAGATCCTCCATTTCATCTCAATTTGACTTAAAACCATTCCACACGCACACACACACGCACACATGCATGTATGCATAAATGACATGACCAAATAAAAGTTCTGGCATGCAATAATATCATCAATTAGACACTAATTCCTGAGAGGTGACGGGAAAATTTATATAGTCTAGACTCTATACTTTTATAATTTATCTTCTTGGAGCTCATATGTTTCTGCAGCCTTGTACAATCTAGCTTTGTAGCATAAATATGTGGAAGTTTGGGTTGAAAACCTGACTTAGTAATCAAAGCAAACAAACATCCCATCATGTTTATGCGGACATTGGTCATTATAAATTTCCAGGATAACGAGCAACTACATGTTTCAAGACAAAATATAATATTCTCAAGGTTTCATTCAACTCGTTAGAGAAAGTACTAAGAAATAAAGTCAGTGACTTTGAGACAACAAAGTCAACTGTGGTTATTAAGAAGCCTTTTTAGAAACAATACTTCTTCTTAGCAGAGAAGTAGTTACAACCAATCCCAGATCCAATGGTTCTATAATTTTATGCCATTTAAAATTTCTAAGTTTTCTAATAATCACATAAAAAGAGGAAATTCGTGCAAAATTTAATTTTCGAATAATAGAACAAATCCTAGGACAGGGTATATGTAGTAATTCAGTTTGTGATGTGAACGAAATCATGAAATAAGTACATGTCGTAGTAAATAATCAAGATTTTCAGCAACAGTGTACTAGTTTATGCAGGGATTACCCTTTTGCTGTCAGGACTCCAACTAACTGCATATATACTGCCCTTGTGACCATCCTCAGAAGTCAGCTCCCCATTCATTTCTCCAGTCTTTGCATCATAAAGTAGACCCTTTTTGTCAGAGCTTACAGTAATAAATCTGGTCCCGTCAGGAGAAAAGCGAATGCAATTCACAAAATTTGAGTGTTCCCTGAAGGTCAATTAACATGCAAGGATATCATATAGCAAAACAAGAGATATATTAGAAACATAATAAACATTCTCAAGCATGGTTTGAAGGAAAAAAAAATCATTTAGCTAGTTGAGTAATTTAAACCATAAAGGTCTGCCACAATAAAATTCAAATTACAATTCCAAATTGAAGTATTTAATATTTATCAGTATATAAGGACTTTTTTCCAAGTTATTTGACAACCTCTATGGATCTTAGCAATAAACAATAAACAAACAAAACATATTTGATAGATTTATAATTAGATATTGTCCCTGAGGTAGTCAATGACAAAGATATGTGCAGTCTTATTCAAAGGACCAATTTAGATTAAATATTAGAAAAGGAACTGTCTAAATATCAAGTGAGATATACAAGTATTCATTTTTATCTAGTGAAAAGCTTGTCTATAATAACAAAATATAGCTTTTAATTCAAATAGTTATAACACACATTTATTTCCCTTATCACCATCTGAGTTTTTGAAGTTGCTTGCTTATAATTCTGAACAAATATTTCTACAGAAAATTTCAGCCTACGCAAAGGATAAAAAAAGAAGCATAAAAGCAACTTTGTCCATTCATCCCACTAAGGGAAAAGATTATCCTGTGATGACAGAATATCTCAGTG